>NW_008710508.1:99844-103515 GCF_000327385.1 Lottia gigantea
TTGTTCGATATTAATTTAAGAATGATATCCATACCTTTCTAATTGGTGCTAACGATACACTTCACTCCCTTAAAAACACATGAATTGCCAGGCATTTACACTCCATATTTGTTTTGCTGTTTGAGCTCCCGATAATTTTTTTTTATCTGATGTTTTACATAATTGCTACAAATTTTCATATGTAAATCGACATTTTGTGTGTGCAGATGTCTGAATTAGATGACAACCAGTTGATTAGTTACAAGGAGTTACGACTGGCTCATACACAGTTATCATGTATTGGGAGTGGTTACATTTGGCAAAATGGTCCCACTGGTACACCGGATGTAAGTATGTGTCGGTTTCATGATTTCATAAGATTTAGTGAATACCTGGCGATGAAATTAAGCCACCATGAAATTCATTTTGAAGCTACCTTGAATCATTAAATCCACCATGGTTGTAATCTTTTTTTGACCAATCATACGTCAGTCTCAGAAACGGGAATTTTTCGGCTACGCCAATCTGTCCACAGCTCAACGTCGAAATTTAAGCCTTCAAATCTATGTGTGTCCAGAATTATCCGTGATTGAATGTTAAAATGACGACTCAATTTAATCAATTAAGAGTATCAATGTAAGATACTCTGTGACATATAGAAAAGACATAATATAGAAATAGTGAGTAAAGTTTAAAGTATTTTTAAAGGAATTACGCGATTTTCGTACATTTCTAGTCCTTCTAAAGACTATATTCAAGACTAAAATCAACCCCCCAAAATGGCACATCTGTCCCTTTAAGACACTAATGAAAGATTCAGATGAATTTCAAAATATTTTAATATTCATTTACATTATATTGTATATCAGTTGGAACATGGGGACATCAAACTCAAAATTCTGTTCTTCTTATAGATGATACCAAGATGTTTAGCTGTACCATGGTATAATGTATCCAAGAAAATATGTTTAAACCCTATCCTTCATTATCCTTCACTGATATTAAACAACTATACCATTATTAACCCAGATAAGTAAGATATATTTCTTTACTTCAGTTGACACGATGCCCCCTCTTCTATTATAGGCCATTTTCTGTGCAACAGATACGTCTGCAAGGATTTAAGGAATTCAATGTCAATCCGACCAGAATTCATCCCATCCCTCAATCATTTTTCTTACGACTGACCTGATTATCATCTTGAAGCTTTACTGTTTAACTTAAAAATGATATAAGTAGTGTGTGTACATTACCATATGCTGTTTTTACCATATGCCGACTTATCAATTTTTTTTTTTACCAAATTGAGCATGCTGTCACATACACTACTATACCCCATTTTACCATATGCCAACATGCCAAAAAATTTTTTTTGCCAAATTGAGCATGCTTTCACATACTGTCTCATATACCACATTTTTCCCAAATTCACCATACTGTCACACAAACACACTCTACATTCCATCAATCCTCGCCCAAAAAGACCTATACACCCTACATTTCATCATTAAATTAACTCATTTAAAAATAGGATGAGTTTAATTTTTTAAAACACGAACAAGCATAACACATATGAATTTGTTTAATCTGTTAAAATTAACTCCATAAAATAAAATAATCGCAAACTAAACACGCGAATTCAAAAAAGACACATCCTTCTTAAAGGATTTATGCTAAGACGTAAAATTTCCCCTTAATTACAATGATTTTTACCCATAATCATTGACAAGGGCTTAAAAATGTCTCACAGAACAATATTTTTGACAAAAACCTTAGATTTCTGACTCTGGTCGCTTTCCAGCCGAGAGTTAATTAGGCTAGCAGTCAGCTGATCTATGATGTCATAGACGACACTCGATAGACTGGCAGCCTGTCGTCTATAGTTGAAGCCTTGCATACATCGGTCTTTCACTTTCGTTACTGCCATGGAATCCAACAATTTCGAACTAAATATCCAGACATATTAGTTTGAGCCGCTTGTGGAAGACAAACGATGAGTACTAAATTATTCTGATAGCTCTGGAAGCTCTGATTCCTATATAACCCAACAGACCACAATTTCTTCGTTAAATTAACTCATTTAAAAATAGAATTCGAAGATTATTCAGGTGACGGTATCTTATCATCAATATTTTCTCTAGGTAAACAAATAATTACAAAAATACCTAGCTTTGTTTCAAACAACAGGACCCTTAAATCAAAACTGTTTAAAAAATTCACAGAACTAAAGTCTCAAAAATGGTTAAAGATTTTACCCACTGTGGAATTGGAATATAATAATAAAATTCATTCTTCCATTGGTGTTTCTCCAATGGAAGCTAGTCAAAATCCAGATATTATAGAGTTTTCTTCTGCCCTTAATAATTTTGAAAATGAAATAAATAATTTCATATGGCCATGAGGGCCATAGCTGTTTTATTATTTTATTTATGAAAAAAATATTCTTTTCAATTTGAATTCACTTTTTTTTACTTTCACTTTCATTTTGATTTTAAATTCATTTTACTTTCATTTCGTTTTTTATTTTACTTTTATTTTTATTTTACTTTCATTTCGTTTTTTTATTTTACTTTCATTTTGTTTTTAAATTCGTTTTACTTTCATTTCGTTTTTATTTAACTTTTATTTTACTTTCATTTCGTTTTATATTTTACTTTCATTTTGTTTTTAAATTCATTTTACTTTCATTTCATTTTTACTTTTTATTTCACTTTCGTTTTGTTTTTAAAATCATTTTACTTTTTATTTCACTTTCGTTTTGTTTTTAAAATAATTTTAATTTTACTTTCATTTCACTTTTTATTTTACTTTCACTTTCGTTTTGTTTTTAAAATCATTTTACTTTTTCTTTCATTTTCGTTTTAAAAAAAAAATTCTTCTTCATTTACTGCGCCATAGTGTCCAGATTATCCAGTCACACTTTCTATCATCCAAGCAATGACGTCATTGCTTACAAGTGTGAGCAGGAGTTATTTCCCTTGAATGTGCTCTTGCGAGTAACCTCCCCTTTAACGGAGCAAATATGTCTAAACGAAAATGGACAGATTTTAAGGCCGAAATTGCCAAACGTAGAAACCAAAGGGCAAGGGTACTAGTGATGGCGAAACCTTGGAATATTTAACTGTTCAAAGACTCTCAGAACATGTTGAGGGTAAATGTAAAAAATATCGCAGTCTTGGTCCCCTCACAATGGTGGAATTTAACGGGGAGATGTCATTAGATAGCATTAAGGCTGCTTGTCAAAAACATTTTGATATTCCATCTTCTTACAAATGTGATATCATGGCAGGAGATCGAGGGCCATCTTTCTCAAATATTGATCAGATCAGATCAAATCATTTAAATTACTTCACATCAGATTCGTTGAATCTTCTCAGACTGACATGAACACAACAAATGAACATAATAGGAATATGCCTTCTTGTAGTGGTATTTCTACTAATAAACATGTCGCCACAAATATTTTGTCAGTTACACCATCAGCATCTGTTGCAAAACCTCAAGCTTTCCCTGCCACACAAAGACTAAGAATCCACAAAAAGTCTTTGAGGAACACACCACGGAATACATTGGATCAAAATTTTAGGATCCACACAAAACCAGTGTGGCATAGAACACACTTCTTGGGATACTATAGGCCTACCCACAGCTCAACATGTTCCGAGAGTCTTTGTATGTACCTTTAAATATTC
>NW_008710508.1:104206-129862 GCF_000327385.1 Lottia gigantea
TAAAATAATAAAACAGCTATGGCGCTCATGGGCCACCCTACACTACAGCATGGATAAATAAAGCGAAACCTTACTTTGTGGATCAAATTGGAGACATTCTTCAAGGTGATTTAGATATGAACAATTTCAAAGTAAATAATTTAGAATCTCCAGAAAATGATAATGACGCTGTTCACAAGAAATATTTACGGGATCAAATAAATTCAATTGAAGTAAATAAAAACCATTTAGAAGATAAAATAAGTAATGTGAAAAGATTCATATATAACATTCCAGATGAAAATGAAGATATATTTCAACAGGAATTAAATGCTCTGGAAACCAAATTTAACAATGAATTACAAAAAAAATAACAAATATTAAACAACAAATACAAAACATTGATGATAGTGAAATCAAAACCTATATTCAACAACAAATACAAAACATTGATGATGGCGAAATTATAACCTATATTCAACAACAAATACAAAATCTTGATGATAGTGTTATTACAGATAACCACTATTAATAACGAAGTTTTAAAACAGGAAAAAAATATAGCCGCATTAGAAAAACATCTCAAGGAAGAAAATAAATCATATCATTTCAATCTTCCATTTAGAGATTTGAGTGATGAAGATATTAAAACTCGTAATAATATTGATAAATTAAAAGAGTATGAATATAAAAAACATGGATTTACAGCAAATATTAAGATTATATTCTGATCTAGTTTTTGATTTCACCCAAGGAATGTTTGATGGTGATCATTTATTGGAAAAATTCGAATTGAAATTATTTTTCCTATGCAGGTAAAAGTTGATTCAATATTCTTCAGACAATTCTCACGATATCGATCTAATTAATTATTTACCGCTCGTAAAGTTCTTCAGTTTATCAATGGTACAGAAAATGTAGAAACTAAATAATTAGAAATTAACGACGAAAACAGCAAGGTTTGCCCCCACTTATTAATCATACCAGATAAAGAAGATAGTATTCTTGTATTGAGTGATTTTGATATGATATTGGAAACGGAAACTCCACCATCAATCAACATTATTGAACACCCAATACTCCAACAAAGAGTTATGAGTTTTACGAACATCAGACTTTGAATACGTAAAACTATATTTTGTTGATGAATTTTTTAACAAAGATTCTATTGATTTATATACCTCAATTGATATTCACAAAAGTGATTAAAATAAATAATTTATGTTATTACCATCAATAATTGCAAGTGTTGGTGATATATATACTTATAGATGTAAGATAAACATCAATATTGAAAAACCAAAATTTTCAGTTCATCTAAATAAGATTAATGATTCAAAAGAACAAATATCGTTAATAACTGTGCAAGTTTTCTAATGCTGATATTTATCAATCAATAAAGATGAAAAAAGAAATATAAAAAAATATTGGCTATTATGGGGAACACCCCATCTTTCATATTAACAAAAGTGCAGTTAATCTAATCATCTAAAAATGGAACTGTTTGAAAGCAGTAGACAAAACTACATGATATAACAACAAAATGAACTAAAAGAAAAACTAAAACACTTCAATAAATGCAGAAAAACATGGAGTAGATTTGATTCTGTTTTCAAAACATTAAGCACAATTCTAATAGTGGCAACAGCCGTAACTGGTGGATTAATGCTTCCAATAATTGTCCCAACTGTATTACCCGCGTTCACTGCTGTTCAAACATCATCTTGTGGATTGATAACATTAGGTTATACATCAAAACAGAAATCTCATTATAAAAAGAAAACAGAAATTTTAAATTCATATCTTAATAAATTATTTATATCTTTTGAAAGATCGAGAGAGTATAAGAACATAACCATTGAAGAATTAGAAGAATTCAATGAAATTTTAGATAAATTTGATGTAGAAATATCATCTGTAAATATAAAGATAAAATTAAAAATTAAAAATAAAACTTAAAAAAAAAAAAGAATGGATAAAATTGGAAATTTAGACAAAGGACTATCCAAAAGACTTTTTTCATTGATATTCAATTCAATACCTAATTTATTTACGCGTAAATTTGACAAAGAAGATGAAGAATCCTTTAAATATATAGTTGATAATATAGATGAGGTGTTTAAAAACGAGGAGAATGAAATTAAAATATCAACCACAAATATGATTTATTCAGAATTAATCAAGAGAACTATTCTATTTAATGATTTTGAAATTAAAGGTCAAATTGAAATAATTGGAGGAATATATGAAGAGGGGAAATATAAACACGACATGACAGTAGCTGGTTTCAATGCCCAATCTTTCCAAGCTGCTTATTCAACGGCACATAATACATTGGTATTTTACAGGAGAGATTATTTTCCGTAAAAATAATTTTAAAATAGTAAAAACATCTAAAACAGGCAGAGGTGGAAATTTACTTAAAAAGATAAATGGATACAAAGGGGAAATTACATACCAAGCGATGGTTATTTTTTTATAAAGTGTGTAAATCACTTCATGAATAAATACTTAATAAATGCATCTAAAGACTTAACAAAAGAATTTGAAAAAATTTATCAACAGTTTTCAAAAAGCAAAACGAAAAGGAGTGATGATGACAGTTGGAAGAATTAAGCTATCCAACGATCGATTTAATACAAATTTTTAAATCTATAATCCTAAAGACAGTCATTTCTAACCAAGATATGTAAACAGGGACTTAGATTGGTTTTTTTACTTACACAAAGAACATTTCTGTTTGATAAGAAGAAATAATAAAGAAATAGAATACAACTATAATGAAAATGTATGGAAAACCTGCAGAGATGATGATTTAGTATCATTTTTGCTCAGGTAAAACTAAACGTGATTTCACAACCCCTTGATGGGTGTTTATTCGCATGGGATTGTGAAACATATTGTGAAGAGGGGGCTAATAAAACAATTCCTTATTGCTGTACTTTAGTCAATTTGGAAAACCTAAGGAAAAAAGTAGAACTAACTAAAAGAGTATTCCCAGATTTAAAGCCGACAGATCCCACTCCAGAAAGGTTTTACAACAAACTCATGACTAATATAGTAGAAATATTTGTAGGAACAGATTGTTTCTTGTTTCGATCAGATGTTGCGTCGTTTAGGACAAATACATCAAAAAAGACTAACCTTAATTTTCCATAACAGCAGCAGTTTGACAACTGGATTGCACTTAAAAGTGTCAAAAAACTAACACATTGTCAACTAGTAACAGATAAAAAAAATTCTATCTCTTCCTTTATCTAATCCATATACAGAAGAAAGATTGCAGAAAAAGTGGAAAAGAGAGAAAAGACAGAAAGGAGAGATAAAAATATCTGATAAAAATAACTATTTACAAAACATATGTCTCATTTCAACATCAAAGCACTTGTTTGGCGGCATGGGGTAATTCATCTAATCTACCGATGAATTTAAGAAAAATAATGAATGTAGACATTGCTAAATACACCAAGGACAACTGGGAACCTTTAAGATATGAATGTCTTGGAGTCTGTTTGATAAAATACAATCAAGCAATGAAAGAAACTGTCTTCCAAAACGTTTCAAATAATCGAACAGCTCCGGTGCTATCTTTAAAGGGTTGGTATTATTTGTATTATTACGACATAGAGGTGGTTGAAAAAAATGGTATGAAACTACTACAAAGGTTCCAGAACACACTGAAAAAGAAAACATTGAAAAGGTTTATTCACACACTCATCCTTTATAAGATATTTCATCAGACAATCCATTAAAGGAGGGAGAGTTTCTGCTAACAGGAAAACATTTGAAACGGACAAAATGAATGAGATTTGCGCCATATCAAAGGAGTATTTTGTGACACTGAAGGAATAATAGATTTATTCAAAGAATACAACACAAATACAAAAGATAAAACAGAAGTTCACGCTAAACTCAAAGAGCTGAACTATTCTAAACTGATGACATTTGACGCTAATGGGATGTATGCCTCTGCTATGACAGAAGGTGAATATCCAAAATCTGAAAGTGCTAGAGCATTTTTACCTGAGAAAGAAAAAGAATTTGTTAAGCTATTTAATGAAGAGAAATTCAGACCTAGAACAGCTATTTTAAAAGTCTGTTTTGAATATCCTACTAACATGTTCTTTCAACCAATACTTGCTAAAGATAAAATAACTTTTACGAACAGAATAGGTAAGAAGGAAACTGGCACTAAAATCGGGTTTAGAAATGGCTTCTGTTCAGACGTTTTAACATCGGTTGACATTCAAGAAGTAGTTAAAGCCGGTGGTAAAATACTCACGATATTAGATGGAACAGTCTATGAAGAAAATTTTAAAACTCCACCATATAGAGATTACATTTTAATTTTGAAGGAATTAAGGAATAAATACAAAAAGGAAGGGGATGTGGTTGCTAGTAACTGCGTGAAGTTGTTAGGTAATTCCTTATACGGTAAATCTATTCAGAGGGATAGAAATAACTCATTGCATTATGGAATGAAGAAACCTTCCGCCTTAATATCGACAATCACGTCAAGAAGTATGACAAACTAAATGATACTCAATACATTGTTGAGATTAATGACGAAGAAAAAGAGTTTGTTCCTCCAAAGGATTCTACAAGATTAACACCCACTCATTTAGGTGCGTTTATATTATCTCACAGTAAAAGAATAATGAACAATTTTATTCATGTAATAGATGGATTTTATAAATCGGAAATATACCATACAGATACTGATAGTTTATACATTTCTTCTAAAAATTGGGATAAATTAAATAAAATTGGATTGGTATCTGAAACTGAATATTGCAAAGGAAAGAATGACTATGGAGATGGTGGAATTATTTTTGGTATGTATTTAGCATCAACAGTTAAATATAATATCATTTTGACTTCTGATGGTGTTTTAAAAGAAAAGAAAACGTTTAAGGGATACTCTAACTATAAGATTAAGGTGGACGATTATGTTCAATTAGCTAGCGAATATGATGTGACGAATGAATTTGATAAATCACGGGGAAAGAGTTTTACGGATGGAATAGTTATTCCTAATGAAAAACAAACTAAAAAAATTAAGAAGTTATTTGAATTTAGTGAAGAGAAAAGCACCAGATGATGAAGGAATAATGTATTCGTACAACTCTAGGAGGGAGATGTGCTTGGATGACGATTATGTATTTGATGATTTTAATTATTTACAAATGTATCCAATGATGATCCATCAGAATAAATTTAGTTCTTTTGGTTTAAATGAAGTGGAATTACAATTTCCTCGTTACCAAAATCTATAAACCTATTTTTATCATCTTTGATTTCCAGATTTATATCTTTAATCATATAGGAATTAAGTGGTAAATATGCTGTTTGAAATGGTTTCTCTATAATTCTATATCCAATAGGAACAGTGAATGTTGGAATGCTGTAAATAATCTGACTTTTGTATTTGTTTGAAAAATCCACCGTTTATTAAATTGCAGTGAATATTAATGACATCGATATCATTCTCGATATTAGCTTTGTGTGGAGCTAAAGTGGACTGCGTGTATATTTTTTTTTATCAAAGCCCAGTATGAATTTTCTACATTGAAATCAACTTGACTCTTATTTCTCAATATCAATTTTATTTTGTTCAGATTCAAATTACCTTCGAATTCAATATTGTTTCTACCATTAGCACTTCCTCCATATTCAGATAGGTAATCGGTAATGGCTACGTATTCATAGCTTCCTGGTAGTAAACTTTTGGTTTTGAATGTAACTCCGTTATCTGTTGATATTTTTATTTGGTTATTATTTTCGTTGATATTTCTAATGGAATTGTTAACAGAGAAATATTTTAACCCCAATTCATATTCTTGATTGCGATCTAGTTCATACTCATAATCTAGAGACAATTTTATGTCAGATTTATTTGAGGTGATAACGAATAATTGTTCTTTATTTGACATTTTTAATCACGTTTTTATTATCATTTTTATCTATAATACCTTTCTCGAGGAATTTTTTTAATATACAATTTACTTTATTATATTGTCTGTGTGATCGATTATCTTCCTTCATTGCCGCTAATATTATTTGTAATTAAGTAGTTCCTCATTGTTGTCGGATAAAAACGTTATACCCTGTCCACTTTTTTCTCTAGCTATCTACTCTTCCAATTCGTCTATTTGTTGTGTGATTGAAGTATCATCTGCTTCGTCAACTTCATCATAATCATCTGCTTCATCAACATCATATTCATCAGCAATAACTTTTTTATATATATAGATCAACTACTTTCGATCTTCTTGTTTCGGGTCCTGACTTTCTAATTGCATGAAGACATTTTGAGTATGCTACTAAATCCTTGTAATCGGCAATATCAACATCCCCACCATTCATTAAATCTATTAATCCTTTAGTTAATGTAAATATTGAGTCTTTTGTATCGATTTTGAATAGAGGGTAATTTGACTTAAATTTTATTCTAAATCCATTAAACAATAACTCCTTATCATCAATGATTGGTGAAATACTCTTTGGTAAATCTGGTTTAGGGTTTGAAAAAAGACGATTTATATCATCAAATGTCCTAATTATAATACCACCATATTGATTCGGTTTTGGATCGGGGTGATCTTTATGAGGCGTGGGTTCTATACGAGGCGTGGGTCTATATTCTAAAGCTAATTTCTTTTTAATAACCCTTGAGTTATTAATATTGGTTGAAATAAAGTTTGAAGATTTTCTGCTAATCCAAGTTGTTGTAATTTGTTATTGCGTGGACGCTTTGCTTTCGTTATGTTTATTTTTTTTATTTTTTTTTTTTTTGGGAACGTTCCTAGACAAAATCGAAAATGGTATAGCATAATTGTCTTCACCAAACATATTTAAATGACCTGGAATAAAAAATGAATATCTAAAACTCAATTTTTGCCAAACCGGAAGTGTGCCATTGCATAATGTGCAAATATTTTGCATCAAGTCTGTAGGGCTTATTTATGAACCGATTTACCTGAAATTTTCTTTAATATGTTCATTGTTATAAGACGTATCTGGTGAGGCTAAAAAAATTCAATTTCAAAATTTTCAAAAAGCTCAAAATTTCTAACTCAGCCGCTAATTATCCGATTGATCTGAAATTCACAGGACATATACAAAATGTCCATACAAATAAATTTATACAATCAAAATTTTCTATCACTTTCCGTTTTTGCGTGAGAACTTCCGGTTTTTTTAAATCACGCCTGGCACCCCCACTTCCGGTGTAAATTACAGATATTGGCAAAAACCATATATATTGTCTGTCTGTCATAATTAGAATGCACTTAGCAGAAAAAATCCAAACCGGAAGTGATGCATAAGCCGCCGCCTCGGACTGACCCATTTTAGCAAAAAATTAATTAGTCCTCCATTTTTTATCCGATTTTTATGATTTTGGTGTCTATTAGAACCTTGTAACCTTGTCTACAGTTTGTTGGAACAGAATTTTGAATTTCTAATTTGAATATTTTTATATTCGTTTGAATTTTTTGAAAATTCAAAAAGCCACGCCATGTGACCTTGACCTTCGATGACCTTGAAAATTTCACTGTAGGATGTTCTTGACCTCAGTTATCCACAGGTGTACTCATATTGGTTGAAAAATATTAACTTCCGGTTAAATAGCCATTCAAAAATTAACATTTTTGACAACTTTGTACGACTGTATGACCTTTTCTAATAAACACAGAAAATTATTTTGTTCAATTTTGTAATTTCCTTTTGATTATCTTTTCTTTTCTTTTGTATATTCAGGATCTACTCAATTTTCTCTTTTCAACGATATGTGACATGGGTTGTTTAATACAAAATTGAATTTGTGAAAATAGGCATAAAAGTGTTAAATGTTTATAAGAAATGTGATAAAAAACTGTAGATTGTGGGGATTAAAATGATTGACAGGTGTTATAACAGGTTATATAATATGATAGGAAAGCTATCCTTATGAACTTTTGACATGCAGGTGTGAAGTAGTTTGGGTCATAAACAGATTAATCTGATTATGTAATCTTTTAACACTTAAAAAAATAACTTTAATTTTCAATTTTTTTTTTAATTTTCACTTACAATAATTTAACATACACTCATATAGAGTAGTGAATTTTTGATACATTAATTTGTTCGAATTTTTTCTGTACTATTAATAGAACTATATCTGCAAGATACACACATCAGTTTTGGTTATTGGTTTTAGTTAGGCTGAGGGAATAAAAGCAAACAGCTATGATGACAAATTTTTGAAAGAAAAAGGGCACAGGGGAGTAGGAGTATATTATAAGCAAAACAAAAATGTCAACATTTTAAAATTGGGAGTTTTAAATATAGAACACATTGCTTTGAATATCTTGGATAAAAATATTAACGTAATTGTTATCTATAGACCACCCGTTTATCGATTAGATTTATTTCTCCCAATGTTAGAAAGATTATTAGTTAAATCACAAGAATCTGGTTCAGACTATGTTATTATGGGGGATTTCAGCCAAATTATCTTGGAGGGTCATTTGTCCATACCAAATTCAAAAATTTGGTTTTCAACAACTTGTTCAGCATTACACTACTGAAGGTGGGACACTTATAGATCATGTTTATATCAGTAAAGAAATTCCGTCACATAATGTTCACATTTCACACATACCTGTATATTATAGCTACCATGAAGCTATTAAAATAACCATACGATAAGTTATATTGATACAAGATTGAATTTACCCTTTCACAAAACATTTCATTTAGCTTGGCTCTTTACTAAAAGTGGTGTCAACACCGGGCTTGAGAGGGTTTGAAGTTCAAAAAAGTCTTACAGCTATCAGGCAAAGTATCACGGGCCACGCTCAGTGCTGTTCACAACTCTAGTTTCAACTTGGGTCTTTATTTTATTCTTAGCTTTGATATATTCTCTATTTCTTTCTAAAATATTATTCCAATCGCTACTCATTTTCAAAAAAATAACATTAACATATGTCGATCATAACTCTTTCACCCGCAGGTTTTCTAGTATTAACGAATATATATCCATGATCATCTGGGTATCTCCATTGAGCTTTAGCTTTTAAATGTATCTCTGTCCATTCCGTGATTTATAGACTGAATGATTTGAGATAAATCTTTGTCGTTTAATTCAAATAAAAAAAAACAATTTGCATTTTTTCTAATAAACATAGAATCCGTCCCGTAAAAAGATTGAGATTGGTATATGCAGTGACAGTTGTGATGTCTTCCTTTCGTGAAGAATTCTTGTTGAACAGCTCGATTTCTTTGTGCTACACAGTCGTCAAACAATATTAAGTTCTTTCGATTGCTATCAATTTTAGACAAATCTAAATCAATAACATTTTTCGTAGGTTTTTAATGTAGTTATCTATGATATCTTTTATTTCCACTTCTTCTTCGTTGTCTTCATAATATTGAAATATATCTTGAACATCTTTCTTTGGTAAATATTCTACCGAACTACCGCATATACACATAAGCATTGGGTTTCTAGGAAATATTTTTGAATGTTTGAATTTCTTTCCCATTTTTATTTCTATATTTTTGTTCCAAAAATCACTCCATCTCCTTTATACTTTGAAAGAAATAATCCTTCTCCAGTGTATGTTTTTTAAAAATATTCCATTACCCTTATGTTTGACTTTCATTTCTCCCGTGTCGATTTTATCTGTGATACTGTTTAATCCTTATTTAACAGTTTTCTTGGTTTCTTCCCCAAATCGTTTTCCAAATTCTTTAACTGTACCTAATATTTCTGCCACTCCTGAACCTTTTTTGCAGAAGGTAATTTCTGTGCTTCCTTTTCAATTACTAAATTATGTCTATGTTCTTCGGCAGCTTTTACTGCAGCTGCTTTATCTGCATTGGCAGCTTTTCCTCCAGCAGCTGTACCTCCAGCTACTGCATCCGCGGCGGTAAGACCGGCAAATATCAAAGGTAGGAAAGGTAAAAATCCACCTTCTTCTGCATTCGCGTCAATTCTTTCTAAGTCTATTTCGTCTCTGACTTTACAATATTTGTATTTATCAATAAGTTTTTTAGTTATGTTGATTTTTTTACCATTGTAAGTTATTACAGTTGGGAAAGCTGTTTCAATAGCTTCTATTATTTTCATAACTAAAGTTTCTGGCTTCATTTTTAAGGGTGTATTTTTTACTCAATTCTTATCATTCTTCTATCTGCTATTTTAATTAATTTTACTTCTTCCAATAATAAACAATAACCGGTTACATCTGCTTGTGTTTTTTCAATATTAATATTTATGTTCACTCCTGTTTTGAAAAGATCATCTTGGTGAGCTGATAGATCAAAACAGAAGATTGGATGATTAAGTTGGTTAGGATAATTATCATTGTTTAATCTTACTTGAACTTTATGGATTAAAGGATCTTGATTTTGGTTCAATGCCACTCTGAAGACATTATTGTGATTCGTCTGAGAGTCTAGTAAGTTCTTGAAACCAACCATAAAATATCTTGCTGGTTTAATAGTATTGGTGATTGCCCAAGTAGTGGATTCTCCAGTTAAAGTCATGCTACCTACCGTGTTACGACGAAGAAAAGCTATGTCAATATCTTTAGTCAACAGGTTGAATATTCTCGTTTCTACTTCAATTGATGGTGTTATGACAGGTATGTAAAGTTGGAGATTCGTTATTTCTAATTTTGCATTGGAAGCATTCTCTCCAAAGAATATCTAATCATCATTGATTTCTCTATGTAGATGAATTTTTCATGGTAATCCTATGGAAACCTTTCTGTGTTCCAACAGACCGAATAATAGATATAACTTCCAATTTACGTAATTACCCCAACTATTATTATCAACGCTATTGTGATACTTAAGTACTCGTTTTTCAAATCTATTGTGTTTCGAGCAACAACTCTCACCCTAGCCAAATCCGCATCATTTGCAACATTTCTTACCGGTCCTTGAAAACACTTCGATCGCCACATCGGGTATCCAGCCTGAGACTGAAAGGTAATTTTTGGGATAAAGAACTGTTTTCAACATTGCGTCAAGTTCCCCAGCGTGTTTAATGGTTTCTATAGGATTTGAACCAGCTTCCAAAACTATCTCGCTAAGTAAAGATGGAAAGAAATTGTTTTCTAACGTTGTATTAGTTTGTGGTACACGATTTTCATTGGGAGTTCCATCTTTTATTTTGAAATCACATCGAAAATAA
The DNA here is from genome assembly GCF_000327385.1 of Lottia gigantea. Taxonomy (NCBI): domain Eukaryota; kingdom Metazoa; phylum Mollusca; class Gastropoda; family Lottiidae; genus Lottia; species Lottia gigantea. The sequence continues at coordinate 115,371 of NW_008710508.1, forward strand.
GCATCGGAAAGAAGTAACTCTGCCACCATCATTCAACTCGGATTTAGAACCAACAGTCGGTGAGATGATAATATAATCCTATTTTTTAGTCGGCATATGGTAAAAACGGCATGTGGTAAAAACGGCATATAGTAATGTACACACTACTGATATTTAAGTTTTAATACAGCAGTTTTATAATCTTTATAAACAATTGATATAATTTTTCTTTCTTTTCAGACCTCTTAGTTTGGAGTAAGTATATATACCAACTTAAATACCAATTTAATACCAACAAATCTCAACATGACTCTAACATGACAACGTGATAATTAAAATTTTCAAAAATTTATAATAATCCTAGAGGAATATTTCCAAATGTTGTTACGGTTACATACCTCACCTATATTGTTGATTGAAATATTTAATTAGTGGTACAGTATAGATAATTATGTTGAATGATAACTATTTCAGTAATATAAAGACTATATGTTATCTTCCTGGCGGTGAGAGTTTTAATTGGTTTTGTATAGTGACCTGTTCAATTGAATTGAAGTTCTGTAAGGCGTTAGAGGTAAAGTTTTTAACATAGTAAGCTGTTTAGCCGATGATTGATTCGGAAACTGTCATAATATATTGATCATCATTATGGAATCTATAAAACAGCAATTATAACATCAAACAATCACAAAATGAAAGAAAGCTATAAGTCCTTGGCTACATCACTTTGCTTTCTCTTTCCCGGATTATTGGTACCCATTTACAACTAGATCGACTGGAATTTTGAGGAAACATGACATGGAATTCATTCATGAACTGACTGTGCTACCGTCCTACATTAATGAACTGTCAATATGCCAAACTCATTAGCAAACCTTTTCAATTTTGTTTATTTTCCTTTTTACTCCCATTACTTTCTTATAACTGAAATACGTCTGTTTTCAGCCCATATTATCCATATTGAGTGGAGTAGAGCTAGGCGATACAGAAAAGATAATAACAAATCTCAACGTAGTGACAGAATGTCTGAAAGACGTCAAAAGTGAAATAGGAAAATTGCATGGTATTTCATAATCACATATTTGTATCAATACCAATTCAAATCTAGATATAGCACAGGACGGCTTTATCTATATTTCAAAATCTTAAGATTTAAAAACTGTTCACAATTTTGATAGATGTAATATAAATTGACGAAAACAAGATATTTTTTAGGATATAAAATTCAACATTAGAAAATGAACACAAACTCGTATCGACTTCAATAATATGTCTAAATCAAATGAAACTTCAAAATCCTACTTCCAATAGTTTTGATTTTATTTTTAAATTTTGGTTGGATAAAAATATCTGTTCTAGAAGTACGGTAAAACCTCTCATCCAACAGCTGAAAAGCATCTGGCAAATTTCTGGTTTGCGGTCGAAATTCTTTTTGCGCTAAGCGAATTATCATTAAATGAATGAATGCATGGAGTTTTGCGTCCTACTTTTCTGCACCATGTGGGCTAATGAAGGCGGTCTATGCCACGCAGGGGGCAATGAGGGAAATTTTGCCAGGACAGCGACATAAGCCTGCTCTTTTTCGATTTCCAACTGTCGAGGGATCTTCAACGTGCACAGCCTGTAGCACACGGGGCCTCGGTTTATTGTCTCATCCGAACGACTAGACACTTTTTCCATGTCAGCCCCTCTCACCTGCATCACTTACAGGGGGAAACCGGGGTGAAAAATCCGAAGGTATTATCTCGAGCTATGCCGGGATTGAACAAGCGTCTAACTCACTGAACCATCGCGGCTCCCGCGAATTATCATTACTATTGAATAAGTGTATATATAATATATATATATATATAATTAACCACATGAGAAAAAAAATATCAGAAACTTCGCATTACAGTGTGTTTCATTTTCATTATATTTTTTGCAGAAAAACTTACAGGTGAAGTGTTCTTTAAATTGATCAGTCCATATCTTTCTGGGTGAGCTTAATTACATTAATGTTTTTTTTAAACCTTGCTTCCTGATGCTCAATGATGCCCCTTTAGTGCCATGTTCTTTTAGCAACTGTTAATATTGTCCATACTTAACACGGAAAGTATTGTATTTAACTTTGCTTAAGGAACATGCTTTAGGCCTATTAACATTCATATATTGTTGGAAAATGAATACTTTTTGAATTTGTATTTCAGGTGGGATGGAGAATTAGGTACTCCACCTGGCTTGATATTTGACGGAATTGAAAATAACCACCCACTTAAGGTAAGAGGAGAAAATTTTTTTAAATTCTCATCAAATCTTGTTTACTGTTTTGTATATGTCCAGCGGCATTTATGGTGGCATGACAAGCTTCCTCTTCCTCTTGCCCCCGACTCGAAATATGTTTGTAGAAACAAGATAATATATGGTGTGATCATTTATATTGAAATCTTAGGGTTATCAATTTTTATCTGAATTTAATGAATAGTTTTTGAGTTATTGCACTTGAATGATAAAATATCTTTAAAAATTTAAACCATGTGATTTGATAATTTGATCTGATGCTTATGTATTTGGGTTATTGATATTGATTTAAAAAAATATTTGTGGAAAAACTCAGCATAAATAACTGACAGTAAATATATATCAATAAATTCAAACTACAAATGTTTTATGAAAATCTTTAACTGAGAACTAAATGAGAAAATTGGTATTTTAGTACCTGGAAAGTGACATAAATAAGAATTTGAATTCAATATTTCAATATTTGTAGTTACCATCAGGAAATGCTGGACAAAGTGCAATTATACAGATTATGGATGCACTGCTTGGAATAGAACACTCAGAGGGTGAGTTGAACCATGCCCATTATCATTTTATTCAAAATTTTAATTACAGAATGACACGTTACCAAAATGACCGAAAAACACCCACTGAATACAGTGGAGGGGCTTTCTAATTTTGAAAAGTCAAAGAGTCCAGACCATCAGGATATAAATAAACTGTAATAAAAAACTATCGATTAGACAAAGGAACTTTGAATAGTTATTATAACAATACAATTTTTTCCTAACATAATAACTGCACAAAAGTTTCAACATTCATTTGAGATAAAACACCTTAAGTTCACACTTCTCCTTTTAATCTGTAAATCTGTATATTTTGTTTCTAGAAAAGACCACCTATCTCAAATTTGTAAGAAGTTTTATTATACCTAAACATTGTCAGTTTATAGAGGATATTAGAAATATCCATAAACCTCTGAAAAACTTGAGTAAGTAATTTTGTGACAAAATTTGAAAAATTGGGATTAATGTTATAGTTTCAAATATGGTTCCCATCGTTTTGAAGATTGCCAATATATCTGACATAATGAAGCCTATTGGTAATTTTATCGTCGCTTGTCGGTTTTTCAATGTTACGATGTGTGGCCAGACGCCCAAAATGAGTTATGATTTTGTATTTTTGTAGTTGATAACAGTACTGATGAAGAATTAAAGAAAACATACAGAAATTGTGTTGATGCACTTACTTCATTTAGAAGTTATCATATACAAGTTGTCACCAAGTAAGCTTTTTGAATGCTCAACTTATTTTGTGAAATGCAGTATCAGTCATTCGTAGTAAATTGTTGCGTGGTCGAATTTTGAGTTGATCAAAAGCATTTATTGAAGAAGAAGAATCCTGAAATTTTTTAAATGACGAGCAAAATCTTAAATTTAAAATAACAATTGACTGGTTGAATTATTTCCCAATAGAACTCCTTATGCATAACAATTCCTCAGATCATCGAGTGGTAAAAGAAGATTTACCTTACTTCGCCGTCACCACACACGAATTGAAGTATATTATACTTGTATAGTCTAATAGATAATTTGTTCATTATCAAGGCTATTATGCAGGAATTAGGGGGAACGTCTAACCATCTTGGTATCTTACCAATTGCAGTAAAAATTAGTTCATATTCAACCACAATGAAACCACAATGAGCAAAGCTATTTCGACTATTTGAACACTTACTTAATTGCAAGTATGACGTTATTTATGAATTTTTTTTACCATCAAGGTATATGGTTATACCAGACAGAAAAATGAAAAGAGAATCTGGAAATGTTGATATCAATGATCCCGGTACATCAGGTAAGGCTGACAAAGACTGAAATATTGTTTCAAGGTCAAACAACAGCAACCCTGTAGTGGAACTTATGACGTCACTTATAGTGAAATGTTTTATATACTTGCAGGTGTAATTACATTCCTGAAAGAATTGCGACAAGATACGAAAAATACTACTACTAATTCCTAGACAAGAAGACAATGAAGGACAAAATGCAATATATCGAAAATGATACGTTATAGTCCAACTATTGCATGAGAATATAGAACCACTGTAAATAATGCTTTGAAATATACTCAAGCTAGCTTTTGCACTAGTAGACTGGTTGCATCAGATACTTTATAAATGTTACATCTACAGAATCCATCTACATTTACTTACTCGTATACACTGTGTACCGAACAGGCACGATTCAAACAACCCTGTCATCATTAGAAGGAGAATGGTTTTCTATAATAAAATAAATATCACACTTTATTCCTTACTTACTGGCATACATTGTGTAGGCTACCCAACAGGCACGATGCCAACCAATATATCATAATTAGAATTAAGATAGTGGACCACAGCCATATACGCCCTTCACGGCATACGGTAAAAACGAAACATCCATTTTAAGTTTCATCAAAATCGGTTGAAAACTAAGAGAGTAATAGCATATTCCAGATTTTGGGGCAAGGGCAATAACTCTGCTTCTAACGGTCGAAAATAGCTCAAATTCGAACTTTATCTTTGTTTTATGAATATGTATACACATACCGAATTCATTTGATTCCTTCAAACACTGTAGTTTTTAGAGTGTTTACGAGCAATTGATGTTGATAGCACTTACTGTATAGAGGTTAAAGGTCGATAACTCCTCAAAACTGACATAAGAGGCCTAAATCTTGAAAAGACTTAAATTTAATCAGAAGTAAACTTAACTTTCTCAACCCTTTCGTTTTAGGTTCAATAACATCCATTTTAAGTTTCATCAAAATAGGTTGAAAACTAAAAAGAGTAACAGCATATTCAAGATTTTGGGGGAAGGGCAATAACTCTGCTTCTAACAGTTGAAAATAGCTCAAATTCGAACTTGATCTTCGTTTTATGAATATGTATACACATACTGAATTTCATTTGATTCCATCAAAAAATCTAGTTTTTAGAGCGTTTACAAGCAATTGTTGACGGACGGACGGACAGGGGTGCCGACAATATACGTCCACATAGAGAGATGTGTGAGATGTGGGCGTATAAAAATGATTTTTCATAATGAAAAAAATTATTACCATGTTTTCATGAATATGTCGATAAAATACTGATACTGAACTAATTCTCTAAAAAAAAAAAATACTGTTGAACATTCCAACTGCAGTCAAATACAGTAGCTTCCACTACCCTACGTTCTAGGTAATATTTAAGGGATGAGGTAATATTTAACGGATGAAGCGCCAAATTCTCTTCCAATCGTGTTTAGGCCACTGATAGCAAATTAGATTGTGGGTTCCTTCTGTAAATTGCTAGCTACTAGTCAGAAACCATACCACTTAAGTACTAGTATTGCTTCTTCAAATATCTTAACAAAAAAAAGTGGCAACACTTTTCTAAGATTTAATGGATTTATTAATTTATAATTCTTTTAACAAAGAATTTTCATAGAAAATACATGTACAACAAAACAGGGACGGATTAGGTTTTTATAAGGGATGGATTTGGAAAGAATGAATTCCCATAATGATTATATTATTACAATGTATTCATGAATATTTCTATTGGAATTTGATTTTACTACTCTTTGCCATAGATAATCGGACGACATTCTTCTTTCGAAAACAGTGTTAAAAGTGGTTACTCAATAGAAGAGATCAATGCTTGGCAATTCTAAAATTGATCATGTATAGTAAGGTGCTTTGACTGGTAAATATTAAATGACCATGGATCATGGATTGTTAATCGCATGCAGAAAAAAATTGGAGATTTACATTTTATTTGATAATGTTATGAATGGAACCCAAAGACAGCAATGTTGTATCGAAAGCAGCAAATGGTTGAATGGTTCTGATTTTAATAAATAAATAAACAAATTGTTATCAGTAATTCAATTAAAAATTTCCTTATAAAAGCCAAATTAATGGTTTTTGTACTATGAGACATCAAAGTCAAATCTCTGTTCCAATGGTCAATATGGACGATATATAAGTTTCTAAAGGAACATGAGTCTGATCAAGTATTTCTTGGGTTAAAGATACTGGTTCTACAAATGAGAAATTAAAAATCATATGATTCACAGAGAATCTAGTCAGGTGTCCCTGATATGCATACAAAACACAGTAGACTCTGTTTAAATCTCTTTAAGATTATAAAATATAAACAATAAATTAAAGGAATGTCTTATAATACAATTCAAGATAGTCTGTAAGTGTTTATTAATATATTAAGGTACTGGAACCATATTATCTTTAGCCCATTTCTTCATAGTTCTAATAATATATTCTACTTGAGGATTACTGGTATTTCTTAACATATTAATAACATCACGTAATAACTCTCTGGAAAAATAAAACATACTTGTATGCTTATTGTTGTAAAAAAAAGTCTGATGATCTCCGAGTGATGTCACAAAGTTAAAATTTTAACTTCATTTAATTTCACATATACTTGTAAAAACACCTTGGGTCCTCATAAATTTTGGCATTTGAATTCTACAATGTTATTAGAACCCCATGACATAATAAATAAATTTCCATGCAAAATGAAAATAGAAAGCTAGAGCATTGTAATAGGCCTGAATAACAGTAAAGCAAAAAAAGAATTTGCCAATTAAAACTTATAATTTCAGAGAGGAAGCTACCAGTATTACTTGTAGTAACAAAAAAAGTATTTAAGACAACATTGAAAGAGAGTGAGAAGATTTTCTGTGAGATTTTAAAACTGTGAATGCAATTATTTTTTTTTATTGTGTAGCTGCAAAGGGAAATAATGCAAGATCTAAAGTGTCCAGGTCACAATTTAGACCATAAGAAATATATTACATTTTGTTAGACTGCAACTGAATTATCCCTTGCCCATTTCTTTATACAATGGGTTATATATTCAACTTGTGGATTCTTAGTGTTATTCAGTATTCTGAGTAGATCTCGTAAAACATCTCTGAGATAGAATAATACAGTAATATAAGTAGAATAAAATAACTAAAAGAATAACTATCAGACAAATAGACTAAAATCATGCAAGAGAATAAGATAATAATTATATGTGGACGAAAAAGGTAACATCAAGCCTTTTTTGCCCTAGTTACAACTTATGATTTAAAAGAATCATGGAATTGTCTCATAAAAACAATATTTAAAAGCACTAATGTATGATAATGCAGAATGACGTGATATATTAATGGAGAAGTTACTGTCAAGTTTCAACTACAAGAAGATTTACTGTAAGTTACTTCTTAACAGATAGAAAGATATAATTTATCTTAAAACCCACCTTTGTTCATGTCCAGCTATAATTAATTGAAATACACCAACACATGCTCCTCTTTTACCCTCCCAATATTCTGGATTAGGGTCTAATCTTTCTAACACATCAAAAGCTTTAGCAGCATAATAAAACTGTCCCATCTGTAAATAGAAAAACATTCATCATTAGAGTTTCATTGATTATCACAAGTTCTTTAAAGTTGTAATATGGAATATTTTTTTTGATCAAAAATTCTACTTCCATATTGATACAATGATATTTCAATATAAACATCTACCATACTATATACAATATAATAATAATAATAATTCAAATTTGGATCATGAATCAGGTCTGTAAACAACAAAATGTTCAAGTCATTTAAACATAATAAAATTCTACTTCACGACATATTCCTTACCTTATAACAATCATTAGCTATAAGTTGTAATAAACTAAAAGATTCACCAGAAGTTTCCATTTTTAGATATAATTCCCAGGCTAATCTTGGTTTACGATTCATAATATCTATAAAATATAAAAAATATGACTTAATAACAAGACATTTTTTCATTGTTAAAACTGTGCTGAACAATTGTGAAGAGTTTCTGAGGATCTAACTCTGAATAAAGACACATGTTAGGTTTTTACTACTGCATATTATGCCTAATGCTTTTGCAGCTAATAAGATTTTATGCCTGCTCACGAAAAAGACAACTTAGGTTTGGCATAGATATTTCAAACCAATATATCTATTCAGATCTAATAACAGTAAAACTTACAGACTCGTGCTAACCAACTTAAATAGGTGTAGTCATTCTTCATCTTATCACTTTGTATCAGTAGAAATACCTGGTAATATAATCACACACTTATAAACTAGCATTGTTTTGTAAATTTGCATTGAAAATAAGAGCCTAAGTGCACGTTTAATACTTTCTGTTTTGCAATAATATTAGTCACAAAAAATCATGGAATTATCAGGAGATTTAAAATTATGTAGGCCTAAATTCCTGAAAAAAAAACCCAAAAGTTTAATGAAATTAAATAGAGAATAGATATTCCATAAAAACATGGAATTGTGTTCAATAGTTCCCTTACTTCAAGAATTATCAAAAAATCTAACTAACCTCTTCTGATTCCTTATAATTACCAACAGCAGCTTTAGCTTGAGCATAGTTAAAATTAAACGCATCATCATTGTAGAAATAACTCTGAAATAATACATGTCAAGTTTAATATCAACTGTTGTGTTATGATATGTCATTTTGAAAGTGCATTTTGAATTTTAAACTCACCTTGACAGAATTAAAGTATATCAGTACATCTTCAAATTGTTTGAGTAAGAAAAAACATGATGCCATACATTGTCTTCCTGGTATAGTGTCTACAATAAAATACCATGAGATTTAAATCTTAATATTCTACACCTAAATTTTTTTTATAGATTACTAGCCTTTCCACAAAAAATCTATTTGCAAGACAAATCTCAATCATTTCCTATGCAGTATTGCTACATATGTCAAAAACCTCTAAATGTTGAATTATATTTCTTAATACATGTATTAGAAAGAAATTGATCAGAATATTATCATACCACATTCACTGGCTGAGCCACCAACTAACTGAAAATATTGTTGAGCTATCTTCAAATGTTCTCTCTGAAGATAAAAAAATTCATTGTTACAATAAAGATATACATAGTATCTGCAAATATAATAACTAATAAAACAACAAATTCAGAAATGAAGATAGCTTGCCAGGCAAGACTACATACGCCCACTGGCAGCTGTCAGTAATGATAAAACAGTCAAGTAAAAAATTTTCTCATATTAAAGAAATTTTATTAGTTTGAATTCAATGATATATATATTTACTTTCAGTTTTTAATGCTGAGTAATTCCACAAAATTTCTTAAAATCAATTTCAATAACCCAAATTTATCAAATCATTAAATCACACAACTCTAATATCAAGGGCAACAAATTGTTAAGAGTGAAAATTCAAACTTGACCAAGATGTCATCAATATAAATAAAAAGACATAAAACTCCATTCATTTCATTCAGCATAAAAATCACATGAAATCTGTAGTCTCTATTGTGATTATGAACAAATTTTGAAGCATTTTATCTAAGTCAGGACAATAACTCAAAAACGAATCATCGAAAAATCTTCAAATTCAAACTTTGATCAATATACATTATCACATCAAGTTTCATTAAAATCAGATAAAAACTGTAGTCTCTATTGTGTTCACAAGAAATGTTGACAGGTGGACCGACGGACAGGGGCGACGGCAATATACGTCCTTATCTTCTGCACCTAATTGGGCTAATGAAGACTACACTTTTTTGATTTATTTAGAAATATTAAACAAACAGAAACAAGAAGTTACTCTGTGCAATCTTCAGACAACTGATCCATTTCCCTACTGAAATTTATCAAGTAGCAGGAACTTATTCTGTGCTTTGTGAAAATTAGGTTATGAATACATGTAACCATACTCTTCTCAGAGGATAAGCAAAAAAATGAACAAATTTACCGAGCCAGATTCTTGTCCTAAAGTAGCATTAACAACACCTTTCAAAATATATTCTTGTGGAGTTGTGGGTTCAAGCTCCTTTACTAGATTATATGCCTCATTTATGTCATCTATAAAAAAAAATAGTTATGCTCAAAAGATGGCAGAACATAATATAAAAGACAGAATGATTCTTAGTGATGTGCACTAGCTCAAAAATAATGGATACTTAATAATATATAGATATTTTTAACCTAAATTCAACATTATCAAAGGTCAACCAGGCTTGAAGAATACTTATTGATTTCTGTTAACTTTAAATTTGATTACAAAGACGGTAACATACAATGCTAAAAATTCTCCATAATTCTTCTTTTAACATCTAAATAATCATATCTAACCTTGTTTAAGATAATAAATGACTAAGTTAAGTCTTGCTTCTGGTATAACATCTATTAAAGGAGGTAATACTTGTAGAGATCCTTCGCCATTACGAAATACAACCTAGAAATTAACACAAATCATTTAATAACTAAAATTGATAATAATATAGTATCTCAATCAATATTCAATAATTATTCACACTTTGATTACTATCTTTATCAAATTAATTCATAAAATCAAATTCAAATCACTGTCTAATGCTATCAGTGCTTACAACTATATTTACAACGGATATTCTATACCAATTTTAATGAAAACAAACTAACCAAATTGTGTTTGATCAAATCTCTAGCAAACACAAAAGAAGGTGATGCCATTTCTTGTAGAGCTTTAAGTTCAGCTTCAGCAGCTTTACCATTATAAAGTCGAAAATGATTGCAAGCTTTAAGATTTAATGCTATAGCACTGTCAGTAAATGTCTGCAGATATACAGCTAAAACTTCCTACAAAATAACATTTTAGAAAGTCACAAACAAGATCATTTTTTTGAACAAAAAACACGTTGTTTTTTTAGCTGGAATATACATTTATCTCAAAATACATATAAACCATTCCTCATGGCTTGGAATTCCGATAGAAAATGTCAAAAGTCATTTTGTTTGATTCTGTGGGTGCATAATTGAAACTTTGTTATTTCAGCCAGGAAAATTTGATTTTGACATAAAGCTTCAATATTACTTTGATAGTTCAAATAAAATAAGATATTACCTGTGAGACATCATAATAATCGAGCTTATAATAACATAAAGCTACATACACATTTAGCGCCAAATAATCTCTGAAAAGATAAATCACCAAATGAGATGAAAGTTGAGAAAACCTTTCCACTAATGTTTGAGCAACATAGTTGTATAAAGATCCTTGAGCCATCTCATCTAAAAACACAATGATATCATATTATACTATGGTATACTCTGTGTACCAGTACACGAGCTATAAAATTTAAATTCATTTTTGTTTATGTAGTATGAGATATCAGTTTAACTTAAAAGAAAGGGGGTTTTAGAACTAATTCTATTTGACATTGCTCTTATTGTTGACATCAGTATTGCTGATTGGATAATGTTTTATTTTGGAATAATAGCTTACACTTCAACATGAGCAAATCAAACACACAAAAATGAGTACTCTACCTGTTATCAAGCAAAATCCGTTTATAGATATCTATGGCCTCTTGATAATGACTACGTAAATAATGAATAGCTGCTAGAGATAACTGATCTTCTATAACATCTTGCAAATTTTGATGAAATCCCATTAATTGTCTTTCATCGTTAAATTTATGAGATAAATGAAACTTCATGCGATTCTGCAATTGTCCTTTAGGACCTGGAAATCAAAATTTTTGTATAAAAATCCGTAGTTTTTTAAGTTCTGTATTGTCTTTTAATCAATATATATATCTTCTATAAATTTTACTATCGGAATTCTCTTATAAGGACATAAATTCAGATTATGATTTGGCAAAATTTACAAATGAACATATAAAGTAAAAATAATATCATATTGGTCTATACTAAAAGTAGGAAAAGGCCTTTGGAGTTTAATTAAGCTTACTGTAGGCGCCTGAAACTGAAATATGAAAAGAAAAATAAATTTATAATCACCTTTTTCCACAGCTTTTTGAGCTTGTGGGTACATTCCAAGAAAAAAGTAAGCACATGCTAGAAATGTCCAAACATCAGGTTGACAATTTCCTCGTTTCGTTAATCGTTCATATTCCTAAAATATAATATGTTATGTCATAAGCTTACAGAAAATAATATTTTCCCTTAAAACCTAAAGAATTTTTACTTGAATCCCAGTAAATTCAAGTATAATCACACACAAATCATAATACATTTTACACTAGAACACTTCACACTCTTACTTATAATGCTTTAACTTACTGATTTAATATTCACTCACCTCCATAGCTCTTTTATAATCACCCAGATGAAAGGCACAGTAAGCTATCCATAGATCAGTTTCTTCATTACCCTTACCACTGGCCCTGTTAAACTTAAAACAGTTCCAAAAAATTAGATCTTGAAATAATGTATCCAACATGTTTTTTTTTGTATTAGAAATAAATTTACAACAGTTCATACCAATGTATGTTTATGATATTATCCCAGCAAGGAAATTAGTTAAATACAAACATCAAAATTCAATATTTTCTGTAATCCTACCTCCAATAAAGTTATCGCTCCTGTATAATCTCTAGCATCTAAAAAATCTTCATACTTGGGAACTTTCTTCTTTTTACTTGCTTCTTTACTTGGACCAGCTGTTGCTCCTGGCCCAACAGCCGGCTTCATCCTTGAGAGCATCTAAATATATATTACATATAAATGAGAAAGTGAAGTGTTGATTTACAAGAATAGAAAATTAGCAAATAAATGACAAATTTTTGACAACAAGTTGATTGAATATCATAAGATTACATAAAGCTCACTGAAACCTACAACAATTCAACAATTGATTGCAATTAATCTGAAGTCAACATATCTTATTAAATGGCAATGCAAAAAAACACTCTTATAAGCTTATATATGCTTAATTTAAATGAAGTTTTGTCTTAAAAAATGGGTCATGAGCTATTGAAATGAAACGAACATCTAACCCTTCCGGTAGACTAGTAGACCCTTTATTTTTTCTCCCTTGACTTCATCCAAGACGTTGAACTGAGGGTAAGACCCTGTTCTTGACTCTTTGTCTTAGTTTTAGGATATTTGTTTTTTTTTTTATTCCGCAAATACTGTGGTTAAACAGTAGTAAATCTTATTATCAGGTCCAGATGTGTGCTAAATGATTTTTTTTGACTTATGATATACATGTATTACTATTAGGTAGACTTGTCTTAGGTAGAGGTAAGTTACAAACTGAATTCTAATTAATTTAATTTGCAATGAAAAAAAACCCATTATAATGCGCAACAACATTGTGTTAAAACATTAAACTCACCATTTTGAAAGGATTCTATGTTTTACTCTGACTCATTTAACATGACCATTTACAAAACAGGTGAATGCATAAATTTCTCATATAACTTTTTAGTTTACATCGGCAACTATGGAATTTCATCTTCAATGCGCATGCCCATATTTCACTTCCGTTTCCTTAAATCTCAAACTGGTTCAACGAACCTGAATTAGTTTGTTGATCAGAACATTTACAGCAGCAATCAGATACTACTGGGCTATATCAAATGTTTATCTCTGGTTAGCATATCAGAAATGTAGAACGTAAAACTCCATTCTTTTCATTTCTGGTTAGCCTATAATTGACCAGAGATAGAAAAGAAATATAGTTTAACATCCTTCTTTTCTGCAGCGAACTGGGCTAATCACAAAAAGTATTCATGACAAGTTGAACGTGCAAAAAACAAGAAAGAAAAGAAACAAAATTATTTATATTTTTAACTTTAAATTGGAAGTCTGTTAAGAAATTCACTAAGGTGGTCAAGAAGTTGTAGTGCTTACTAACAGACCGAAGAACAGGTATAACAGGTATAAAATGAAGACGGGAAACATTACCAACAACTACCTAGTTTGCGATGTCAGCATCCGCTGGAAGCGAACGTTAACTCGTCATCTACCAACCCACCATTCAGTGTGGAGTGAGGAACATTTCGCCTAAATAAGTAGAAATGATTAGGCTATATGGTATTAAGGTGCACTGAGACGGATCTTAAGCAACGAAAGCACCGACATAATGTAAAAATAAACGATTACACAGACTTGAGATTCAAGGACATCAATGATATTAACACCACACCTGAATTATTTCCGACATAAATTCCGTGTTGTGATCCTAAACGATAGGCTACCCTGACAATTTGAAATTGAAAAAAAAAAAAAGACGACGAAGTCGATGTCTTGGCATATTTCCTTTTTTCAGTACTTCATGGAAGGGCGTAATCTCCAATCCCACTATTCTTTCAAAGCGACATTTAAAATTTACATTTACATTAGAAGGGGCAATTCTTTAAATTAGTAAAATGATGACAAACTATGTCATAAGTGGTGGGGGA
>NW_008710508.1:129912-131296 GCF_000327385.1 Lottia gigantea
AGCTGAAAGTGCTAGAGCATTTTTACCTGAGAAAGAAAAAGAATTTGTTAAGCTATTTAATGAAGAGAAATTCAGACCTAGAACAGCTATTTTAAAAGTCTGTTTTGAATATCCTACTAACATGTTCTTTCAACCAATACTTGCTAAAGATAAAATAACTTTTACGAACAGAATAGGTAAGAAGGAAACTGGCACTAAAATCGGGTTTAGAAATGGCTTCTGTTCGGACGTTTTAACATCGGTTGACATTCAAGAAGTAGTTAAAGCCGGTGGTAAAATACTCACGATATTAGATGGAACAGTCTATGAAGAAAATTTTAAAACTCCACCATATAGAGATTACATTTTAATTTTGAAGGAATTAAGGAATAAATACAAAAAGGAAGGGGATGTGGTTGCTAGTAACTGCGTGAAGTTGTTAGGTAATTCCTTATACGGTAAATCTATTCAGAGGGATAGAAATAACTCATTGCATTATGGAATGAAGAAACCTTCCGCCTTAATATCGACAATCACGTCAATTAGTATGACAAACTAAATGATACTCAATACATTGTTGAGATTAATGACGAAGAAAAAGAGTTTGTTCCTCCAAAGGATTCTACAAGATTAACACCCACTCATTTAGGTGCGTTTATATTATCTCACAGTAAAAGAATAATGAACAATTTTATTCATGTAATAGATGGATTTTATAAATCGGAAATATACCATACAGATACTGATAGTTTATACATTTCTTCTAAAAATTAGGATAAATTAAATAAAATTGGATTGGTATCTGAAACTGAATATTGCAAAGGAAAGAATGACTATGGAGATGGTGGAATTATTTTTGGTATGTATTTAGCATCAACAGTTAAATATAATATCATTTTGACTTCTGATGGTGTTTTAAAAGAAAAGAAAACGTTTAAGGGATACTCTAACTATAAGATTAAGGTGGACGATTATGTTCAATTAGCTAGCGGATATGATGTGACGAATGAATTTGATAAACCATGGGGAAAGAGTTTTACTGATGGAATAGTTATTCCTAATGAAAAACAAACTAAAAAAATTAAGAAGTTATTTGAATTTAGTGAAGAGAAAAGTACCAGATGATGAAGGAATAATGTATTCGTACAACTCTAGGAGGGAGATGTGCTTGGATGACGATTATGTATTTGATGATTTTAATTATTTACAAATGTATCCAATGATGATCCATCAGAATAAATTTAGTTCTTTTGGTTTAAATGAAGTGGAATTACAATTTCCTCGTTACCAAAATCTATAAACCTATTTTTATCATCTTTGATTTCCAGATTTATATCTTTAATCATATAGGAATTAAGTGGTAAATATGCTGTTTGAAATGGTTTCTCTATAATTCTATATCCAA
>NW_008710508.1:152120-153178 GCF_000327385.1 Lottia gigantea
TAATAAAATATCATAATAAGATGTTATCTGAAGCTGATGACAAGCACAAATCTAAACCATGTAACCGCAGGAACAAATAGTTACATGTCCACTAAATGGTGAATGTCAAACTAATAGTATAAAATACAAGGCAGAAGTCACAAACACTGACACAAATGAATGTAAATACACCTGGGACTGACTAAAACACTTTTAAACAAAGATATTACAACAGTCGTTTTAACATCCAAAATAAGAAAAATAGCACCGAACTATCAACACACATTTGGCTACTTAAAAACAACACTTCCTGTTATATTGATGACATAGCTAAAGTCTACACAAATAAAACCAAACGATGTAACCTGAGTTTAACTGAAAAAACGTTCCGAAGTCGTCTCGAAGAATAAGTTCTACTTGTCTTACTTCAGTGATAGCACTCTCTATAAAATAAAATTTACTCTCAATTGCTCTCAATGGAAGGAGAACTGACAGTTCTCTCGCAAGTAACTCACGAAGACTCGCAGAAAAAACTCTCAAGTGGACGCCCGGCTTAAAGACAGACAAAGAAATTAGGTCATTTGTCGCACCGCATAGCGTGAAACTCTGAGTAACATGTTTTTTTAGATTTTGTTTTTATACGCCCACATCTCTCTATGTGGACGTATATTGTCGGCACCCCTGTCCGTCCGTCCGTCCGGACGTACCAACGAATAAGCATTAAGAGTTTACGGTCATTATGAGTTAATAACTCCTTATTTTGGACTCTCATTCAAATTGTGTCTAACATTTACGATTATGGAGGTAAATATTGTTTACATCTGAATTAAAGTAATTCAATGTTCTAGAACTTATTCAAGATATATGTACACATTTGAGCAAACAAAAAGAAAGATAATGATTTTAACATTTTCTTATAACATAACAGAACAATTAAAAGCTATATACATTTTGTATCATTCCAAAGAATATGGGCAGTAAATAAAATCACAAAAGCTAATAACTTCTTCAAGGTCCCAAATATGACTATATTGAAAAATAAGTTCTGGATATTCAATTTCTTGTAAATGTCTTATGGT
>NW_008710508.1:153228-154797 GCF_000327385.1 Lottia gigantea
AAATGTATGTGTGTTGAATTATCACCCTTTACAAGTTTAGCATTTTAGAATGTTGAGTGTATTTTTGTTATTACCTGTGACTAACAGTTTTTTTTAACTGTTTATAACATCTGGAGAGACTGCACCATATATTCAACAAATCCTGAAAGTTTCATGCCTCACAAATTCTCAGAATATATATCATAGCTCATTAAAGTTCAAGATTTGATTAAAAATTAAACCAAAATGCGCATTTCTAGAAGTGGAAATATGGAGTAATGGCACTTTTTGACAGTGGGAACATGGATTTTTAGTTAGCTATAACATAAAGGAATAAACTCTAAGTGAGAAAAAGTAATCCCCAGATTTTGCTACAACATGTCAATTTTCAGCGCATTTGAGAGAAACAGTCCATGGCCTACTTTGGTAATTGGATTTCTAATAAAGATTTTATTATATAAAACCAGTTTAAGACCTCTCAGCCAATGGCAATTCAAATGTATTAATGCAGTCCTTACCTGCACAAACAGAGCATGTGCTATAAATGGTAATTTCCTCAGTGTACGACCACTTAATCCTCGACTTTTCCTATAAAATGAAATGTTGCATTTTGAACAATTTTAAGAATGGATAGAAGTAAGAAACAGATGATATTTATCAATTCAAGTTATAAATAAAAAAAGAAATGTGTTAAAGATAGCTTGCCAGGCAAGGTAACATACACCCACTACCATCTGTCAGAAATAATCAAAAGTCAAGGAAAAAACCTCAAAAACAGTTCATTAAGGTCTCATTGACGCACACACAGTGTCAATAACTCTTAAACCGTTCATCCAATTATTAACAATTTCGAACTCGACTGAGATCTCATCAATATATACATGCATACCAAGATTCATAAAATGAAATGTTGCATTTTGAACAATTTTAAGAATGGATAGAAGTAAGAAACAGATGATATTTATCAATTCAAGTTATAAATAAAAAAAGAAATGTGTTAAAGATAGCTTGCCAGGCAAGGTAACATACACCCACTACCATCTGTCAGAAATAATCAAAAGTCAAGGAAAAAACCTCAAAAACAGTTCATTAAGGTCTCATTGACGCACACACAGTGTCAATAACTCTTAAACCGTTCATCCAATTATTAACAATTTCGAACTCGACTGAGATCTCATCAATATATACATGCATACCAAGATTCATCAAGATCAGATAAAAACTGTAGTCTTTATCATGCCTACAAGTCAAATTTGACACCTACAATATACATATGCATACCTAGGCCAGTGATTTCTTTGAGACCTGTCTCAATACACCCTTACACCAAGTTTCATCAAGATTGGATAAAAACTGTAATCTCTTTCGTGCGTACAAGTCAAATTTGTTGCGTTTTTACTAAGTCAAGGGCAATAATTCTGGAACCATTCATCTGATTGTTACCCATTTTGTACCAAGATCTCATCAATATATACATGCATACCATGTTTCATTCTGATCCGGTTAAAAACTTTAGTCTCTATTGTGCCTACGAGCTAATTTTAGAGTTTAATTAATTAGATTTCTACACTTTTCGCCTTTACTTCAGCC
>NW_008710508.1:154847-156438 GCF_000327385.1 Lottia gigantea
ATAGATTTCTGATACAGTAGGTAAAAAATTTATACAAAAAGAGTAAATGTGGCTACTTTCGGGACTAATCCTATTATCAAGCCAAAAAAAAAAAAAAAATCAAAAGTATGCGAGAAAGGTGCTATCTCTTTGAAGAACACTAATCTGAGAAAAAATGGCACATTCAGCTTAGTTAGATGAACAAGAAAATATTTTTCAAGGGAGATAATAAACTAACAAGTGGTTGTCTAGCAAGATACGCCCACTTTCCTGATACATCTTTAGTATATCAAGGGCGGTCACCTATCTGTGTCAAATCATACCAAAAATCTAATTTGTGCAAGATATTGTTGACTAAACAAACACACATCATTTAATAAAATTCTGACATAAACTGTCACCTCTATCGTTAACAAATTTTGATGCGTTCTTACTAAGTCATGGGCAATGACTCCAATTCTGTTGATCGAAAATTTGTCAAATTTAATCTTGACTAAGATCATTCTCATCATTATAAATGATCATACTAAATATCATTTAAATCAGATAAAAACTGTACTCTCTATTGTGTTCACAACCAAATTTTGACGCATTTTTCATAAGTCAAGGGCAATAACTCAAAAACCGTTCATCGAAAGATAGCCAACTCCAAACTTGACCAAGATCTCATCATTATAAATATTCACACCAAATTTCATTTAAATTGGATGAAAACTATATTCTCTAATGTGTTCACAAACAAATTTTGACATGTTTTTCATAAGTCAAGGGCAATAACTCAAAAACCGTTCATCGAAAGATAGCCAAATTCAAACCTGTCCAAGATCTCATCATTATAGATACTCACACCAAATTTCATTTAAATTGGATGAAAACTGTTGTCTCTATTATATTCACGACCAAATTTTGACGCGTTTTTCATAAGTCAAGGGCAATAACTCAAAAACCGTTCATCGAAAGATAGCCAAATTCAAACCTGTCCAAGATCTCATCATTATAGATACTCACACCAAATTTCATTTAAATTGGATGAAAACTGTATTCTCTATTGTGTTCACAAACAAATTTTGACATGTTTTTCATCAGTCAAGGGCAATAACTCAAAAACCGTTCATTGAAAGATCATCAAATTCGAACTTGTCCATAATCTCATCATTATAAATATTCACATCAAATTTCATTGAAATCAGATGAAAACTGTTGTCTCTATTGCGTTCACAAGCCAATTGTGGACAGAAGGACGGACGGACGGACGGACGGCCGGACGGACGGCCGGACGTACCAACGAATAAGCATTAAGAGTTTACGGTCATTATGAGTTAATAACTCCTTATTTTGGACTCTCATTCAAATTGTGTCTAACATTTACGATTATGGAGGTAAATATTGTTTACATCTGAATTAAAGTAATTCAATGTTCTAGAACTTAGTCAAGATATATGTACACATTTGAGCAAACAAAAAGAAAGATAATGATTTTAACATTTTCTAATAACATAACAGAACAATTAAAAGCTATATACATTTTGTATCATTCCAAAGAATATGGGCAGTAAATAAAATCACAAAAGCTAATAACTTCTTCAAGGTCCCAAATATGACTATATTGAAC
>NW_008710508.1:157355-168079 GCF_000327385.1 Lottia gigantea
AAATCAAATAAGAGACAACAACACTATTTCTGAGATTATCTGGCTGGTTTAAATTTTGGATTAAATATGTTGAATATGTAATATATGTGAGATCTTTATGTCAAAATCTTGGTGTTGGGTCGGATCAAGATCTACAACGCACTTAATAAACACAAACTGTAAGAGTTAGCAGTTTTATTCAAAAATAAAAAATTCTCTTTCTAATCAAAACTCTCTTGGCTTGACAGGTAACAGTTACAAATGAAAAAAAAATAAAGTCAAATAATGAACAGTTATCCAGCTTAATAAAAAAAATCTCTTGACTTTTCACTTCAATTTAGAAGATCAGTATATATAACCCCATAACACAAAATTACTAGGGGATAGCCAGACAAGGTAATATAAGCCCACCGGCAGCAGTCAAAAATCTTCATTTCGATTTTTACATGATGTTAGATCAAGGGCAATAAATCAAAAATTATTCATTGAAAACTCATCAAATTCCAACTTGACTTCTATGTAATCAATCCAAATGTTCAAAACATTTTCATTAAAATCAATTGAAAAAAGTAGTCTCTATTGTGGTCACAAGCAAATGTTGACATCAAGCGGCAATGACTTTCATCAAAACATTCATCGTAAATGAGCCCAATGTTATCAATTCCAATGCTTGCACTGATTTCCATTAACATTAATTAAAAATTGTAGTCTCTGTAGAGATCACAAGCAGATTTTAATAATTGTACCATTGTACTAAGTCAAGTGTAATAACTCAAAAACAGTCATCATTAAAATCCGATAAAAACTGTAGACTCTAGAATTGTGACAAGAAAATCAAAGGTAAGTGCAATAAATCGAAAAACCTTCATCGTAAATGAGTATGTTGTTATTAATACCAATGCTCAAATTGACTTTCAATAGTCTCTATAGTGACCACGAAAAAATTTTGGCTCGATTTCTAAGTCAAGGTCAATAGCTCAAAAACCCTTCATCAAAATTGACTTAATGGCGAAATTATTAATAAAAATGCTCACACCAAATTTCATTCAAATCAGACAAAAACTGTAAAATTGCAAAGGCAATAACCTCAAAATCATTCATCGACAACTCGTCAAATTCAAACTTGAATTTATTAAAAATCCAATGAAAACTGTACTCTCTATAGTGGTCACGAAATGTTGACGGAAAGACTGACGAACAGGGGAAACAGCAATATACAACCACATACCGCGTATAAAAATAACAAGTCCACCAAAGGCCATTACTTTTGAGCCCGTTTTAACATATTGTTAACTTTTTTTTTTAATGTTTCCCATGATCTTCTTACAATCATTCCACCTTCTTCTTTAGATTTTCTTAAGGCTTCTTTACAGTCATACTTAGATGGACATGTTTTTGTCCCCTCATCAAAATATATTTTAAATCTTTTTCTTATTTCCTTTTCTTCTTGTTGTGTCCAGCAAACACGGTTGACTGAAATTGAAAAACATGAAATGGATTTATCACCTAACACTATCTTTTCAAGTGATACCAAAAATGATAATAAAAAATTAAGTTCTCAAACTTGGCCAATAAGAGTATGATATTCATCAATGGTGTCTACAGTATACAAACAGAATCAAATAAACCATAAAACTAAGTAAATTTCTGAAAAACTACAGGTTATTATTGAAAAACACTTGATAAAACGCTTACTATTTGGTTTATTTTATAATATATGAGGTACTTTTCTTGATTTATCAGATTTTACAGTATAGTTATGACACCAGACAAGTTGCCTAATGAATATTAACTCTTATTCACCAAGTTTCAATACAAGTTTCAGAATTTTGCTTTTTTTATCATTCTTAGAGGTAGTATTCCTTTAACATAAGGGCTCACAAATAATCATTCGAATATGTAAGAAAAAAAGTCAAACCTTGCTTTCGTTTAGGTTTTTCAAATAATGTATCATCATTTGGAGAGACTGGAAAAAAAAATTCCTTATACAGTTTTCATTTTACATACAGATTTTTCCTTTTATTTTCACTAAAATTAAAACAGTTGGTTATTTTGAATTTAAGCAATTTTTTTTTATTGTGTAATCTATTTTAATCTTTCAAATGATATCCCTGATTTTTTGTTCTTGTTATTTTGTTGCCTTCATTCCAATAAGTCAAAGGCAGGGTGTACCTTATTTTGGAATCAAATTTATCTTTTAAATTCGTGCATTTAACCATGAAAACAATTAATACCACCATTTGATCTGCTAACTTTAAGTACATACAAAACATACCTGTAACATCTGCGTCCGCTGGTTCCGAATTAGTTGATTTACTTTCAGGTTCTTCTATGTTTTCAAGAATTTCTAAAATAAGACAGATTTCTCTTTAACAAAAAGACTAGTCAATAAACACTCTGAAACTAGACAAAACAAATTTCAATTATGTCTTCAAAATCAAAGGAATACAACCTCTTAGAATGATCAAAAAAGCAAAATTCATATAGTGTCATAACTATACAACAGATAACTTGTATAATCTGATAAATTCTGAAAACTACCTTATATATTATATAATTATAATTACTTCAAGAAATACAAAATATTGAGCGTTTTCAAAACTAATGTGTAATTTTATGGAAAATTATATAGTCTAATGGTTTATTTGAATCTGTTTGTATTCTGCACACACATTTGATAAATATATACTCTTATTGGCCAAGTTTGAGAATTCTATTTTTAATTTTAAGAGGTAGTATCGCTTTAATAACATAGAGAGTAAGCCACTAAAACATTATGGCAGTAGATGACACAAAATGATCACTTACATGTAATTATGGGATGAGAAACAAAATTGTATGATAATTACCATCAAACTGAATTTCTGAGAGCTTCTTATTTGCATAAGTAGCTATAAGGTTATGCTCCTGCATAATCATCAATTTGGCAATATCTATCCTTTCCACCAAACCAAGAGTTTGTCTATAGTGATTTTCATGGACTCTTTGTGTGTGACCTAAGTGTCGACAAAGGTTTTTCAACTCCTGGTCAGTAAGGTTTACAATCTGAATTACAAAAGTAAATAAGAAAAGATCAATAACATACTAAGAACAGATAATTTTGGAGAGCCACCATAGTGAAAATTACATTAAACCTGAAATATCATATTGTGATGTCTACTGTGACAGGTGTTGCTGAAAAGGAAAGGCTTGCTTGCTGTTCTGTAACAACTTATGCAACCCTTCTAGTTAGACAACATACTAGCATTAGACAGTTCAGAAAGAGGTCTATTTAATATTAAAAACACATAATATATATATAAAATTGAAATAAATCTCAACAAAACTAGACTTTACCTGTGATATGGTTGCTGTGTGTTTCCTAAGATTAGTGGCCAATATTCTAGATGAGCCCCTTAGTTCAAGCCGCTCCTTTACGTTATTCAATGATTCTCCAGCACGGATTACTCCAGAACCTAGATAAAAAAAGGTTAAGAGTTCATAGAAGTGGACAGTTAAGATGTGATACTATACTAAATGATGTTTTACATTATGTAACTTTGGCAAGTTTAATTAAATCAATGTTTTCTTGGAAAAGAAAAAAAAATGAATACATATAATTTAATTTGATTACCTGTGTTGGCAAACATATATTGATTTTCTTTATTAATGTTAGATTTCAATCTGATTTCTGGATTAGACAGAAATTCTAACATTTTGATACATTCAGAAGGAATGATAACGGGCACTTTTCTTCCAGTCTGAAAAAGAAATATACAACTGGTGTATATATATTACATTACTATATCTATTTTTTGTCAAAGGAAATCATTACATCGTAAAAACGTCATTTGACATCACTTAGGAAATTTGTAGTTCATTGGTAATGAACGCACAAGATGTACTGTAGCATGTGACCAAAAATGTAAATATACCCGTATATATAAACAACAATTGTGGTGTACGATTTAACTAACTGCAAAGCGCAAATCATGAATCATAAATGTACCTTTCCCCGGATTTCTACTAACTCTTGAGAAGAAAGCAGCATTTGTTCAAATTTAGTAAGGTCTTTTCTCAAGTCGACTTCTCTTTCATCTAAACCTGGTTTGTTCAAATAAGAAGCTATGCTGTAAAAAAAAAGAAGAGGGCCCTGATATTGTGAATCAACAATTGACTTCAGTAGAGGCCCCATTATATATACCAAGATCCAATAAGCTAATCGTTAAGGCATTACATTAAAATCATGCTAATAATCCACAAACAAAAATTCAAAAAAGAAAACGAGATAGACAAAATGTGAGCAAACAAATAAAGGGGGACATAACAATTTATGGCTAAAATTTGAACACAAAGAATGAAAACCTCTTACCTCAAACTTTCAAGTTCCCCTGGCCTTCTTCTGTTAAATAGAAGAAGTCGACATTGGGTCAAAATTATGACTTCTTGATACACTTCGGTTTCTTTGGAAAGATCAATTTCTTTTAACTCCTTCACTAGATAAGCAGATACTTTCACAATGTCTTCTGGGTACAGCAAACATTTTGCTTTATTATAAAAGCCATCTTGTAGTGTTGCTTGTGCTAATCTTGTTACTTTGGTTTTCCACTCCAATTGGATCAAATTTTTGAAATCAATTGAATCTTGTTTACCCCTTTCATCTCGGGTTCGCATGCACAGACCTAATTTAATAGTGCATAGTTTGTCCACATC
The DNA here is from genome assembly GCF_000327385.1 of Lottia gigantea. Classification (NCBI taxonomy): domain Eukaryota; kingdom Metazoa; phylum Mollusca; class Gastropoda; family Lottiidae; genus Lottia; species Lottia gigantea. Next base: position 162,027 of record NW_008710508.1, read on the forward strand.
GAAGGATAATTTTAAGGCTGTGCTTGGATTTCTTAGCTCTTGTTCCTCATCTTCTTCGCATGTTTTTAAAGCGCATTCAACAACTCGGTCAAAATGCTCGGTAGATAAAAACTCACTCATGGATGCATTTCCATAGCCTGAGGATTCCCTCAGTAATATTAATAGTCGTGCTGAAAGTATCCTAAAACTAGTGAAGTTTATTTCTCCTCAGTTTGTTTCCGATGTTTTTCATAAACCAAACATTTCCCAAGGCCACTATAAGCTCATCATTCTTAGCCACTTCACTGATTTTGTCCCTTTTCATAGAAGGGAAAACTTCTTTAAGAACACTTTTAGAGGGATTTGTTGTTATTTGGCCTTTGATAATTTTGGACTGGATAATAGCTGATCCTGCTGTAGTTTTTTCTGCATTTACAGTTTCAGTGCTGGTAACAGAACAGCAGGATTTCAAATGCCTTGGTAAATTGTCAAGAATAATCCACTCTTTACAATAGAGACAAGGTCCATATTTTGATAGATGAAATGTATCATTATGACTTCTTCTTCCTAAAATTATTTCCCCTTTTTTCAAGGAACAAACCTGTAGGTTGTGCTGATGATTTCCTTCATTGCGAAGTTCTGTTTGTAATTTGTGTAAATTTTTTGTGTGTTCTGGGTTTGGTGACATAGCAACATCTCGTTTTAATTCAGCTATCTTTATTATTTCGGCCTCAGCCTTGTGGGCATGTTCGAGATGGGTTTGAATATTAGTTTTCAGTTTCTTGCAAAATTTACATGCATGCCTTCTATCATAAGGTCTTCCAAGAGATGAATTTATATTTTTATATAAAACTTTGATAAATACTTCGTGGTGATCTACATCATATAAACGCTCTTCCTCATTCACCAAACTAACAGCTTCATTTTGCTCTAATACGGTATTATTTAATGAACATGGAGTGGATTTAAATTTATCAGTGTCAGAAACTTGAGGAATTCTGTTAATGTCTAGTTCTCCTTCACATTCATCTGAGGTTTCATCTTCACTATTTGGTACAAAATCGGGATCATCTCCAGATTCATCAGTCAAATCTGTGGTTTCTTCTGAATGATGACAATCTTCAATAATAAGTAGAGAGTCAAGAACACAGTCAACAGTTTCATCATCAATTTTATTTTCTACTTTGGTTTTATTATTACTTTCATCATCAATTCTATTTACTGCTTTGGTTTTATTACTTTCATCATCAATTCTATCATCAAGTCTATCTTCTGCTTTGGTTTTATTACTTTCATCACCAAGTCTATCATCAATTCTATTTTCTGCTTTGGTTTTATTACTTTCATCATCAATTCTATTTTCTACTTTGGTTTTATTATTACTTTCATCATCAATTATATTTTCTGCTTTGGTTTTATTACTTTCATCATCAAGTCTATTTTCTGCTTTGGTTTTATTACTTTCATCATCAATTCTATCATCAATTCTATTTTCAGCTTTGGTCGCTTTGGTTTTATTACTTTCATCATTAAGTCTATTTTCTGCTTTGGTTTTATTACTTTCATCATCAATTCTATCATCAATTTTATTTTCTGCTTTGGTTTTATTACTTTCATCATCAATTCTATTTTCTGCTTTGGTTTTATTACCTTCATCATCAATTATATTTTCTGCTTTGGTTTTATTACTTTCATCATCAATTCTATTTTCTTTGGTTTTATTACTTTCATCAACAATTCTATCATCAATTCTATTTTCGGCTTTGGTTTTATTACTTTCATCATCAATTCTATCATCAATTATATTTTCTGCTTTGGTTTCATTACTTTCATCATTAATTCTATCATCAATTATATTTTCTGCTTTGGTTTCATTACTTTCATCATTAATTCTATCATCAATTATATTTTCTGCTCTGGTTTTATTACTTTCATCATCAATTCTATCATCAAGTCTATTTTCTGCTTTGGTTTTATTACTTTCATCATCAATTCTATCATCAATTATATTTTCTGCTTTGGTTTCATTACTTTCATCATTAATTCTATTCTGTAAATCAAATCCATTTATGTCATTATTTTCAACTTTCTCTTCTTTATTATATCCTTGATTACTGAAAAACTTTGCATCACTCTTTTTCTTCTTTAGTATTTCTGAAAAATATCATAGCAGAGTTTAATATATAAACTTCAACACCAAAGTGCATGTATTAACCAAATTAAGTGGTCATACAAACTGCAACCCCTTAAAATATGTAGATACTCTCTGAATTTTGAGGCAGTTTTCACTCCATAAGGGGCAATCTCCAAAAGGTTGCCTACCCTCTATTTATTTTTAGATGCTATGATTTTTAAATAAATGATTTTCTTGATTGGTGATAAACTTTTTTTTAAAGAACTGAGCATGCAGAAAAGTAATATTTTAATCTAAACATGTAACTAACTCTGTAAACATTTAAACTTTAATAAAATTAAAAAAATTTTTTAACAATAACAATAAAAAATAAGGATTGAATATATGTAAATTACTTGAACTAGACATTATCAGAAGACTTGCATCTTGAAATGATATGCCTACAACTTTAGATAATGGAGTTATGTTTCTGTAAGGGAATAAATTTACAAAAGTAAACATTTGTTTACAAATAAAGAAAAAAAGAGATTTATATATGGAAGAGTGATGAAAAATTAGAGAATAATTTCCTTTTGTGACGTAATGTAGTCTGAGTAGTGTATATTTTCTTCTTAAAAGGCTTAAATGGTATTTCATTAATTTATGAAATTTGAACAAACAAAAAACAAAAAAAATACATACACTTGATTCTCTTCAAAAAATCCAATGGTGACTTTATTTTCAGAAACAAAATTAACAATATAGCCAGGCCACCATACACCATACTGTAGAGGACATAATACAATATCACCTAAAATTTCAAAATACAAGATAAACTGATTCAAACATATTAATGTACAATTTAATAAATGTGGAAATATGCTATTTGATAGGCTAGCTGCTAGATTTGTTATAGAACCAGTATCTTTAACTTAAAGTTTCAGGAACTGTAAGAAATAGGTTTTGCAGTCGTCATGAATTGATAATGTAGTCAATTATATGCGAAATATAAATAGTCAATAAATGAAGTGAAATGCGCTTCGCATATTAATATGATGATCATCAGTTTCAAGGAGCATGTTCTCAGAGATCAAAAGTCAGATTTATAGACAATCTGTATTCATAGTTCATGTTTAAACTCAGGTTGCAATATAAAATTCTAGGATTATGGTCTTTAAATATTGTTACCTTTCTTAAAAACATTCTTACTTGTCGCTTTTGCCCTCTTTTCACAAGACCCTAAAATAAAACATTCACTTGATAAATATACAGTACATGGGATGAACTAAAAATATCATTTGTCAAATTCATTAACCAAGTGATCCATTTCTAATTGGAATTAATAAATCACAAAATTTAGTATCCACAAGTCCAAATTTAAGGAGTTTACACAAGTCCAAATTTAAGGATTTTACACAAGTCCAAATTTAAGGAGTTTAAACTAGTCCAAATCTATAGAGTTCATACAAGTCCAAATTTAAAGAGTTCACACAAGTCCAAAATTAAGTGTTTACATAACCTTGAAATTTGAAAGTTTACCAGACTCAAAAATTCAAAAATAAACTGCTAACTTTTATAGATCAACATTGATTATAAAATAATAATGCTAGGGGCTAGCCTAAATTTTCTCTGAGATCTAGGTAGATTTCTAAAATAAAATCACTTAAATTAAAAAGTTGATTTCAGCTCAAGTTAGATAACTTCTTATCAATCTACTGCTCTCATTTTCATAAAAAAAATTATTATAAAAACAGAAATAAAGAAATCAAGAATATAGCTTTAGAGCTTGGAACTACAATCCAAGATAAAGGAGTTAATAAAAGATCATATTGCAAAAGGAAGCCACTACCAGTAATAGGACTCACTTAAGCCAAGTCTGTATTCCACTTTTGAAACAAAAAGTCCCATCTCCTGAATGTCATACATATGATAAATGCTATAACACACAGAACTATCAAAATGGCACTCAAAATGGCTATTTCAACCACTGAAATTGTCCATGTGGTTTCCATTTTTTATCTAGAATGATAGGAATATAGAAGAATTATGGGTATTAAAATTTGTCCAAGAAATAAAAATGAATTAAGTGTTAATTTTTTATTTAGTCATGTACTTGATCACACATTAGTATTATGTCCATCATTTTTTTTTTTTTTTCTTTTTTTTAGTCATTTGTATATTGTTCATTGTATCTATGTTTGTCCCCATGTCCTACATTTATAACTTACATTTGTCTGTTGTGTTAAATATTGGGTACTTTGGTACGTAATTTTTAAATTTGAGAGGTTTACTTTAAAAGCGATAAAATCTTATGACATTGATTGGCTGTTTTTGTTTTTTTCTTTCTTGCCTTTGTTTGGTTGAAATCATAAAAAATAAACAAGACTTGACAATATGGGATTTAAGCACAACCATTGTCACTTTTACAGAAATTGACTCAAATAGAACTCTTAAAATAAAGGTCAAACAAATTCCTGTGGTTGTGTCTTATTGATATTAATACTTACCACCAGCTACTGCAAGGTTGGAACCTTTTCTTTTTCTTTTTGTTGCTCTTAACATGTTTGTAACATGCTGATTTCTAAAAATGAAATTTTAATAATTCATTTTAAGTTTAAGAATTTTTACCTCAAGGAGGATGCGAACCTACGGCACCTAAATGCCTAGCAGATGGCAATCCAACTCACTACCAACTGAGCTATTCCACTGCCACAAAAAGACAGTGTTCAAACCCAGGGCTAGGGAGAAGTATTGACGCTTACACTGTTTGAGGTTAGGTTTAGGGTTTAAAACAGTTTTTTATATCATAAAACAAAAAATTGCTGTCTCTAAATCTCATGTTTTGTACAGTTATCTCGATGAATAAATATTTTAAAAGTTCATATTAATCAAATTCAATCCAAATTTTCCTTCGATTCTAGCATTGAAATAAGGTAATTTTTGTAGATTTCTGACATTTCAATGGCTGATGTCATGTGTCCTGAACACTCTACTACGAGCACATTAAATAAATAATATTTTTCTATAAGATTTGATTGATATAGAATTGAGGAGCACATATAAAACAAAAGACAAGACAATATCATGGAATATAACACACTTCTAGGCAATGGAATGTTAGTTAAGCACATGGAATGTTATATTCCATAACATTGTCTTGTGTTTTGTTAAATATTTTTCTAATCTGGAAAATAACATAAGTCTAAAGTCCAAGAGTTAACAAAAGTAGGCCTACTAAATCTGGGTGAAAACATTTACTTGAAAAAACAAACAAATTAACTCCTACTTACTTTCAGATGAGGCCTGGACTTCTTCCCTTAAAATTGCGCCGTAAAATAGCTCTCTGATTGGCCCTTTTTCCTACCTCCTAAAACTGCGCCAAAAACAAATTGTGGCTTTTTGATTGGCTCCTAAAATCTACCAATGAGATTGCAATATTTTTCATTTAAATTAACTACATACAAGACTGACCCAAGGGAGCTAATTCCAATTAAGTCTAATGAAATGATGGACAGCAAACTGTCCATGTTTAAGGAGTTCATTCATCAAGATAAAAATTAACTCCTTATGAGTGTCCATTTGAAATTTTACAGATAGTTTAAGAGTTAAACTCTTAAATTTTTTTTAACTCTTAAGTCTGGACCAGACCAATTAGTTAACACATAAACACTTGATGTTAACACGGACGGACGGACGGACGGACGGACGGACGGACGGACGGACGGACGGACAGGGGTGGCGACAATAAAAATTTATGGCTGCAAAAGAACACTGTAAAGATGTACGTATTGCTCAGAATGAGTGCGAATGGCAGCTAACTGCAAATACGACCCTTCAAGAGTCAGCACAAGATACTATGTATTTGATCATCATTTAAGTTCAACACATAAGATTTGAACGACATATAGAAGCGAGGAGCACATATAACAAAAACACAAGACAATATTACATCTGATGACGA
>NW_008710508.1:168129-169403 GCF_000327385.1 Lottia gigantea
ACTCTTAAGTCTGGACCAGACCAATTAGTTAACACATAAACACTTGATGTTAACCCGTCCGTCCGTCGATCCGTCCGTCCGTCCACAATTGCTCGTAAACACTCTACAGGGCACAATTCTTGACGGATTTTAACGAAACTTAGTATGTGTGTTCGCAATCACCCAAGGATAAACCCTATTGAAAATCAGCGTAATCGAAAAATATTTAGCATGAATTATTGCCCTTGTTAATTTTTAGCTCGTAAACACTCTAGAAGGCACAATTCTTGACAGATTTTGACGAAACTTGGTATGAGTGTTCGTTATCACCCAAGGATAGACCCTATTGAAAATCAGCGAAATCGAAAAATATTAAGTATGAATTATTGCCCTTGTTCTTGAAAACGCGTTCAATTTTTAGCTCGTAAACACTCTAGAAGGCATAATTCTTGAAGGATTTTAACAAAACTTGGTATGAGTGTTCGTAATCACCCAAGGATAAACCCTATTGAAAATCAGCGAAATCGAAAAATATTTAGTATGAATTATTGCCCTTGTTCTTGCAAACGCGTTCAATTTTTAGCTCGTAAACACTCTAGAAGGCACAATTCTTGACAGATTTTGACGAAACTTGGTATGAGTGTCCGTTATCACCCAAGGATAGACCCTATTGAAAATCAGCGAAATCGAAAAATATAAAGTATGAATTATTGCCCTTGTTCTTGAAAACGCGTTCAATTTTTAGCTCGTAAACACTCTAGAAGGCATAATTCTTGAAGGATTTTAACGAAACTTGGTATGAGTGTTCGTAATCACCCAAGGATAAACCCTATTGAAAATCAGCGAAATCAAAAAATATTCAGTATGAATTATTGCCCTTGTCATTGAAAACGTGTTCAATTTTTAGCTCGTAAACACTCTAGAAGGCACAATTCTTGAAGGATTTTAACGGAACTTGTTATGAGTGTTCGTTATCACCCAAGGATAGACCCTATTGAAAATCAGCGAAATCAAAAAATATTAAGTATGAATTATTGCCCTTGTTCTTGAAAACGCGTTCAATTTTTAGCTCGTAAACACTCTAGAAGGCATAATTCTTGAAGGATTTTAACAAAACTTGGTATGAGAGTTCGTAATCACCCAAGGATAAACCCTATTGAAAATCAGCGAAATCAAAAAATATTCAGTATGAATTATTGCCCTTGTCATTGAAAACATGTTCAATTTTTAGCCCGTAAACACTCTAGAAGGCACAATTCTGAAGGATTTTAACGGAACTTGTTATGAGTGTTCGT
>NW_008710508.1:174098-175217 GCF_000327385.1 Lottia gigantea
CAAAATCATCTAAATCAGATAAGCCGTTATCTCTGTATAGATTTTGACGCATTTCAGGAAAATCAAAATGGCGGCCAAAGTATCACTTCCCTAATGGATTTTATTTTAAAATCGGCCATAGAATTTTATTTGCTAAAGATCAGCTAAATTTTGTTGACCTACATAAATTACACCGGAAGTTATTCAATCAGAAGTAGATTTGAATTTCAGTTGCTTTCCTGTTAAAAAGCGGAAATGACGTACAAAATTTGACTGTACCATATTACTTACATAAGTGAAGTCTCTTTGCATTTATAATTTCAGAACAATCGATGCAAAAACTAAAAAAGTTGCAAAATTATTGAAAAATTGGATTGAAAAAAGTGAGCTATGAATATTCAAATTTCTCAATTTTTCAAGTGCTTTCAGGTCAGAAATTACAGGTAGATTGTAAAGATAGCTTGCCAGGCAAGGTAATATACGCCCACTGATAGCTTTGTTTGAAATTGAATATTTGTTAGAAAATAGCAAACATAGACACCAGGAAATATTCAACTTATACCCAAATCCATCACAAACTGTGCCATCACAAGTTAAAAATCAAACACATTTGTAAGAATAACGGCAATAACTTGTATTTTATATTTCAAAAGGTTTAGTTTTGATTGTGATCAATTTCATCAAGTTGTCAAATTTGTTTTAGACTTCTGCTTTGTAGAATAATCAGATTTATCCTTGGGTGATTTCAATAAGTCTGTCATGAATTGTGTATTTGCAGATTATATTCAAGCAAATTAGGTTGAAATATTTTTTTTAAAGTTTTATGTATCGAGTTTATGACAGGTGGGAGTTGCTAATATTTACCACCTTTTTTCTCCTGTTGAATTTAATATCTTTATATCCTTACATTTTTTTTCTCGAAGATTTGATTAGTTTGCATAAAATGCAATGGATTTGTAAGTATACTTGATTGCAGCTGTCTTGGCTAATAAGGACAAGAAAAGAATTGAAGTTTACTATTATGACAGTCAAGAATTGTGCCTCCTAGAATGTTTACGAGCTAAAATTGAACGCGTTTTCAAGAACAAGGGCAATAATTCATACTACATATTTTTCGATTTCCCTGATTTTCTATAGGGT
>NW_008710508.1:175903-181994 GCF_000327385.1 Lottia gigantea
ACATAAAATAACAATTAAATAACAAGTAATAACAATGAATGAATATCACAAAATATTTCTGTAGAAATAGAATATCTGGTATCAGTGTGTAGTTATGATAGTTCCTCTATTGTTAAGTATTTATATTACCAAGGTCTCCAAGCAATATTGATGTTATTATTGACGTCAATAGTTTGAGCATGTTCAGTTGAAATATCAATAGGAACAGCTAGTGAAGAATTATATCTTCTGTACTCTGGTAAGTTAATATATTGGTAAGTAGTTGTTGGATATTGAACATAGTTTTTGTTATTTTGTGTTGGTTGAATATTTCTAGTTACATGTTGTACTAGATGATATTTTACATTGTCTGATATTTCTGTTACACCATTTAAAAAACACATCATTTCTTGTACACATCTTGAGAATCCTGTTTTAAATATAGTTTGATTTTCTCTGGTATCTTTTACGTCTGGTGAATATTTAGTCTTCTTGATAAATTCAACAGCAGATTCTAAAATTTCAACTTTCTCCATTTTATTTTCACCAAGATCTGTCTTTACATTTTGATCTTCAGTTAGCAAACTTTTAATCTGGTTTAAATATTCATTTATTCGATTTCGTCTTTTCTTTTCAGCTAACAATTTTCTTCCTTTTCTAAAACTACTGAAAGATTTAGAATCCATGTTAAATATAAATCAGGAAGATATATTCACGTGTAGTTTTTTATTTTCTAATGATGAAATTGTGAGGTTTAATTATTTTATATCATTCCTTAGTACAAGTGTCACAAACAATATCACGTGACAGTAATGAAGCATGCCTATACGATTGACCAATCAGTGAGGTGTATTGTGTATCGGCACGCGACTAGATTAGTCTCGAGACAGATGTTTAGATAATTTTAATTGTCTGGCACAAAATGCGTCATTTAGTTTTTGTATGACACTTGGCGTTGTTGCTGATATGACAGGACAAGGTAGATGTTCTAACGAGGATACATTATTAACTCGTTAGAGTTAAGCAAATGTAATATTATGATATATTGAGTTATTTCCCCTAACCAGCCTCAAAACGGGGTAGATGTATCTGAAATATCTGAGATTGCCCGAATTTCTAACCTAGTTATAAGATTTTTGCCCGAAAAAGTCCTTTCGGTGCTGCGAGTTGGGGAGGGTGGTTGTCCCTGTTTATGTTTAAGGAGTTCGGGAATTCTTGATTAAAGTTCTGATGTATGCAGATGATACTACCATGCTGGTATCCCATATAGACCCTGCTGGTGTGATCCCTTTTGAGTTATCTAGAATGCTAGAGTCACGTCATGTGTGGTTAACTCGACAATATGTTGTCCCTACATCTGGGAAAAACGGAGAGCATAATCTTTGGTCCGAACAAAAAACTTAAATCTCTTATGCCGGATAAAAGCTTTGTAAATACTTAGGAATTACAAGCGATCAATTCCTAACTAGCGACTATATTGTTAATTCCATAATTAAAAAAGTCAATCAAAGGCTTAATTTTTTATATAGAAATAAAGAGTGCTTAGATTTACAATCTAGAAAAACTTTATGCTCTTCTCTTATTCAATGTCCCTAATCTCAATGGCACTTTGACTATGCATGTACATGCGGGTATGAGGGTTTGTCAAAACAATGAAGAATAAAATCCAGGTTGCTCAAAATAAAATTGTGACATTTATTCTTCAATTACATCATAGAGAAAGAGTGACATTGAATTTGAAATTTTTTTAAATATAAGTAATAGAGTAACACAGTTGAGACTTAATCATGTATTCAATATATAACAACTTGTGCCCAGATAATTTACATACAAATTTTGTTAGAAACACAACAACCTATACAAGATCAAGCAATAACTATTTCTGTAAACCTAGAGTTAGTGAAGCTTCCACTTAATTTGTTCTCTGACAGTAATGTACCTAATATCTTGAATAATTATTATTATCATTTTCATTATTATCATTATTCGACTTTTCTCGGGTTTTGTCAATTTAACCAAAATTGGCCATTGAAAGTGACATTTTACATCTGTCTTTACTCAAAAAATCGCAGTTGACAATTTTCTATTCTATATTTTCTAGCAAAAATGAGATCAGAAGTCGACCTGCTATTCACAGCATAAGCGATGTTGTTAATGTACAGACGAACGTACAGGGCGACTACATCAAGTGGGTGTAATAAAAAAAATGAAGCAAGTGTTATGCTATATCATTAATTGTGTATATCTGATACGCTAAGATATTTAGTAAATTATTTCTTGTGTGAACATATTGACATGTCATATCAGTAGCAACGCCAAGTGTCATACAAAAACTAAATAACGCATTTTGTGCCAGACAATTAAACTAATCTAAACATCTGTCTCGAGACTAATCTAGTCTCGTGCCAATACACAATACACCTCACTGATTGGTCAGTCGTATAGGTATGCTTCATTACTGTCACGTGATATTGTTTGTGACCTTTTATTAAGGAATGTTATAAAATAACTGAACCTCACAATTTCATCATTAGAAACTAAAAAACTATATCTACCTGATTTATATTTAACATGGATTCTAAATCTTTCAGTAGTTTTAGAAAGGGAAGAAAATTGTTAGCTGAAAAGAAAAGACGAAATCGAATAAATGAATGTTTAAACCAGATTAAAAGTTTGCTAACTGAAGATCAAGATGTAAAGACAGATCTTGGTGAAAATAAAATGGAGAAAGTTGAAATTTTAGAATCTGCTGTTGAATTTATCAAGAAGACTAAATATTCACCAGACGTTAAAGATACCAGAGAAAATCAAACTATATTTAAAACAGGATTCTCAAGATGTGTACAAGAAATGATGTGTTTTTTAAATGGTGTAACAGAAATATCAGACAATGTAAAATATCATCTAGTACAACATGTAACTAGAAATATTCAACCAACACAAAATAACAAAAACTATGTTCAATATCCAACAACTACTTACCAATATATTAACTTACCAGAGTACAGAAGATATAATTCTTCACTAGCTGTTCCTATTGATATTTCAACTGAACATATTCAAACTATTGACGTCAATAATAACATGAATATTGTTTGGAGACCTTGGTAATATAAATACTTAACAATAGAGGAACTATCATAACTACACACTGATACCAGATATTCTATTTCTACAGAAATATTTTGTGATATTCATTCATTGTTATTACTTGTTATTTAATTGTTATTTTATGTTATATTCAATAGATGAATAAATTGTTATGTTATGTTATGTAAAATTGATTCATATATCGCAAATATTTTAGAAACACTGAATTCATGTTTACAATAATCTTCACAATGTCAAGCTTTTATGAGCTTCTTGTCAAGTTCGTAAAAGCTTGACATTGTGACGATGTGCTCAAAGTTAAGATTACATGTCCTTAGTTTTACCTTAGCCTTAAACTTTGTGTAGAGAACAAACCGATAATGTAAGATTAAAGACAAAAAATAACGGTTGTTGTATTAATGTTGTCTGGTTCTATAAAACCTATGTTTTCGTACCGTTGATAAAGAACTTTCTTCTGTGCAGATACACGGCCTTACAAGATTAAAACTCCGGATATACCAATGTATCGCATGAAATTGCTACGAACGCTCCTCGAAAGCATATTAAATTGAGAAACTATAGCCTTAACATCTTTGTTATATTCACCTAGAGCACGTGTCTCTAAATCGAATACTTTTGGATTGCTATATAAATATATATGATGGATCATATTATGTAGTAGTACCAAAATGTGTGCACTATTTTTCATCGTGTTTAGTAAAAGGTTTTATAGATCAGATACTCTCCAATAAACACTGGCCTTGGTCACAAATATATAAATAAAGTGAAATCTTTAATACTAAACAGTCAAAATGATTCTTAATTGTCAAACGATATAATAAATAACTTCAATGTCAGTTTCCGAATATTTACACTAAACATTTGGTTACTGTTTTTAAAATAAATAAAACTCTAGTAATTTACTTGTCCATGACATAGGCGATCCCATTCCATAAACTCTCTGAAACAATTGTATAAGTTAGATTCCTTTACAATTTTTAAGCTATACAAAATTTCAGCATATTATCTTTTGCACTAAGTAAAATAATATGTAATACATGTATATATTTAATTTAATTTAATTTTTTTACTTAAAATTATAATAGATATTACTAATATATTTGTTCTCTTCTTTGACTTTGGTCTGTGCTTCTATATGAATGTATCTTCTACAATAATAAAATATTGTCAATAGTGCCTAATTCATCAACATTGTAGAGCGATATAGAAATATTAAATCCGAGTTAAAAACGTGTTGTTGTTACTCAGAGTAGTTCTCTCTTATTATTGCAAATGGCAAGTTAGACCGACACATCTGTCTCAATTCCAGCCTCTGACTGGTGTAGTGACAGAAAAAGAAGGACAGTCAAATGGATATTTCCACATCTCCGCAGGTGCGGATACCTCGATACCTCGGATCTACAAAACCCAGACATATTTGTAAAGATGAATATTCTTGTATTTCAGTCATTTCATCATTTTCTCCCACCACCATTCATGTCTCCGTTTTCATCAAAGTTTTTTTTAACGAAATTGATTTCGCATCGGCCATTTAAAAATGCTTGCGCATCCAAAATTTCAAAATGAAAGTTACGGTGATGCCCAACACTAACTTACAGTCGACGTAAAGGTAATTTAATATTATGTTAGAAAAAAACGCAACTTCGGAGGTGTGGAAAATCCCCATTTAACAAGGTTTTTTTTCTGACTTTACTCCAGCCGACAACGCGATAACAGTTACTGTCAGAATATCCATCAGAGGTTGGAATAGAGGCAGATGCTTCAGACTATAAATGACAAGTCGGTACTAACTGATAATTTTTATCTTAAATTCCTCTGTTTATTTTTAAAATTAATTAACCCTTACTTAGCTTATCAGCACATTTGAATAAGTAGTTCTTGCTCCTTTCCTAGTAATTTGCTTTTTATAAGTTAGATTTTCATTTGGCTTTAGTACAACAAGCAATAAACAAGCAAGCTTAATACATGTTATCAGCCGAAGATGTGTCACAGGCATGTAACATTTTCTTTCACTTCATGTCAGGAAGCAACTTGAATGTATGAATTGTGGCGGGAGTTGCTAGCACAGCAGGACCTCCTCACCAGCTCAGATCAGTTGATGTCAATCTGCGTTTGGATTTGTCAACTCGAAACCCCTGGGTAACAATGTCTTTTGGCATAATTATTCTTTTCGTCAAAAAACTATAAATTCCATTCAAACAAGAAAAACAATTTATTCATCTATTGAATAACATAAAATAACAATTAAATAACAAGTAATAACAATGAATGAATATCACAAAATATTTCTGTAGAAATAGAATATCTGGTATCAGTGTGTAGTTATGATAGTTCCTCTTTTGTTAAGTATTTATTACCAAGGTCTCCAAACAATATTCATGTTATTATTGACGTCAATAGTTTGAGTATGTTCAGTTGAAATATCAATAGGAACAGCTAGTGAAGAATTATATCTTCTGTACTCTGGTAAGTTAATATATTGGTAAGTAGTTGTTGGATATTGAACACAGTTTTTGTTATTTTGTGTTGGTTGAATATTTCTAGTTACATGTTGTACTAGATGATATTTTACATTGTCTGATATTTCTGTTACACCATTTAAAAAACACATCATTTCTTGTACACATCTTGAGAATCCTGTTTTAAATATAGTTTGATTTTCTCTGGTATCTTTAACGTCTGGTGAATATTTAGTCTTCTTGATAAATTCAACAGCAGATTCTAAAATTTCAACTTTCTCCATTTTATTTTCACCAAGATCTGTCTTTACATTTTGATCTTCAGTTAGCAAACTTTTAATCTGGTTTAAATATTCATTTATTCGATTTCGTCTTTTCTTTTCAGCTAACAATTTTCTTCCTTTTCTAAAACTACTGAAAGATTTAGAATCCATGTTAAATATAAATCAGGTAGATATATTCACGTGTAGTTTTTTATTTTCTAATGATGAAATTGTGAGGTTCAGTTATTTTATATCATTCCTTAGAACAAGTGTCACACA
>NW_008710508.1:185011-221941 GCF_000327385.1 Lottia gigantea
GACCTTTGATGACCTTGACCTTTATTGGGTCAAAGGTCATTGACGTTGTCTATTAGTTTATGCTCTCATATTTGACCACTGACGTCTACTTTCGCTTTTATAGCTGTCCAAAAACATCCAAATTCGCAACTTTGGACTGCTCTAGCACGTGACCTAATTAACCTAGAGAGTAAATTTTTTCGGTTTCCTAATGTTCTTCTCATGCACTTTACATAGATATATAACAATCGTTTTTTTAAAGCAAAATTGAAATTCGTGATTTTTTCAAATTTGAGTTTTTTTTTTTACAATATTTGCGACTTTTTGAGCTTAGTGTATGTATATGTTATGATCTATTTGATGTAGAACCTTGATATTTGGAATATAATTAGACACTTTGAATATGAATTCACCTATAACAAAAAAAACTTGTGTGGGCGTGGCACATCCGGGTTGAATTACTAATTGTTTACATTTTGGGGCTGGGGCATAACTCACATAGGATGCGTTTGTTCAAAAAGAGACTTTGCACACAATTACCTCATCCTTTTGGCCAGTATGTATTAACAGCTCAGTTGTTTCAGCTTTATAGTTTCAAAAAAGGAACAGGTTTTAACATTTGGATATTTTCATTTTTCGATTTTGACCTTTGTTGACTTTTGTTGACCTATATCTTTTGACCTCTAGTATGTAGGAACTTGACATTTGGAACATAACGTAACATTTTTAATATTGATTAACTTATTAAAAAAAAATTTAGTTGGGCGTGGCACTTCCGGGTTTAATTACTCATTATTGACATTTTTGGCCAGGGGCATAACTCGCAAAGTATACATTTGTTCAAAATGGAACTTTGCATACAATTACCTCATATTGTGAGCCACTTTGTCTTAGAATTTCGGTTGTTTCCTCTTCTTAGTTCAAAAAGAGGAACAGGTTTTGGAAATTGAAAATTTTCAATTTTTGACCTTGACCTTTGTTGACCTTGACCTTTGTAGGATCAAACGTCATTGGCATTGGCTATCTATTTGTACTTTCATATTTGCTGTCCTATGTCAACTTCCGGTTTTATAGTCGTGTGCAATTAGAAATTTTGATGACGTATATCTCTTGATCTTGACCTTTTTAGACTTTCTCTTTTACAAGATCAAAGGTCATTGACTTTGGCTATCTGCTGATACTTTCATTTGTGAGGTCTGACGTCTACTTCCGGTATTAGAATCTTCTAAAAAATGAAAATTTCTCAACTTTAGACTGTTCTTGCGCTTGATCTAATTATCGTGGAAGGATGATTTTTTCGGGGTCTTTTGCAATTTGCTACATTTGCAAAGTCCCACTCTGTGCCACGAGTGGCTCTAGTTTTTATTACTTTAAGTGATAATAGATATGTACTAATATATTTGTTATGTTCTTTGACTTTGGCCAGTGCTTATATATGAATGTTCTATAACACCCACTTTTTTAAAACAGTTCTTTCATCATTATTGCACAGGACAAGAGAGTCGGTACCACCCATTGTATGATTATTCTTTTTGTTGTATAAATATTCTTCAATCGTCATAAGGACAACAGAATCAAATCAGATATTCATTCAGTGTCGAAAAAATATAAATTCCATTCAAATAACAAAAACAATTTGTTTGTCTGTTGAATATAACATAAAATAACAATTAAGATTAGGAAAAGATTCCACCAGAACCGATAAAGACAGAACTGTGTTTGAGATAACGTTTCGACCTGACGTGGACTTCTTTAGTTTGATAAAGTTTAAGGCTAAGGTAAAACCAAGTACATGTAATTTTAACGTCACAATGTCAAGCTTTGACTTTTTTGTCTTTAATCTTACATTATCGGTTTGTTCTCGACAAAGTTAAAGGCTAAGGTAAAACCAAGTACATGTAATCTTAACTTTGAGCACATCGTCACAATGTCAAGCTTTTACGAACTTGACAAGAAGCTCATAAAAACTTGACATTGTGAAGATTATTGTAAACATGAATTCAGTGTTTCTAAAATATTTGCGAATTATGAATCTTATTTTACATATCATAACATAACAATTTATTCATCTATTGAATATAACATAAAATAACAATTAAATAACAAGTAATAACAATGAATGAATATCACAAAATATTTCTGTAGAAATAGAATATCTGGTATCAGTGTGTAGTTATGATAGTTCCTCTATTGTTAAGTATTTATATTACCAAGGTCTCCAAACAATATTCATGTTATTATTGACGTCAATAGTTTGAATATGTTCAGTTGAAATATCAATAGGAACAGCTAGTGAAGAATTATATCTTCTGTACTCTGGTAAGTTAATATATTGGTAAGTAGTTGTTGGATATTGAACATAGTTTTTGTTATTTTGTGTTGGTTGAATATTTCTAGTTACATGTTGTACTAGATGATATTTTACTCTGTCTGATATTTCTGTTACACCATTTAAAAAACACATCATTTCTTGTACACATCTTGAGAATCCTGTTTTAAATATAGTTTGATTTTCTCTGGTATCTTTAACACCTGGTGAACATTTAGTCTTCTTGATAAATTCAACAGCAGATTCTAAAATTTCAACTTTCTCCATTTTATTTTCATCAAGATCTGTCTTTACATTTTGATCTTCAGTTAGCAAACTTTTAATCTGGTTTAAACATTCATTTATTCGATTTCGTCTTTTCTTTTCAGCTAACAATTTTCTTCCTTTTCTAAAACTACTGAAAGATTTAGAATCCATGTTAAATATAAATCAGGAAGATATATTCACGTGTAGTTTTTTAGTTTCTAATGATGAAATTGTGAGGTTCAGTTATTTTATATCATTCCTTAGAACAAGTGTCACAAACAATATCACGTGACAGTAATGAAGCATGCCTATACGATTGACCAATCAGTGAGGTGTATTGTGTATTGGCACGCGACTGGATTAGTCTCGAGACAGATGTTTAGATTAGTTTAATTGTCTGGCACAAAATGCGTCATTTAGTTTTTGTATGACACTTGGCGTTGTTACTGATATGACATGTCAATATGTTCACACATGATTTATTAAATTTCTTAGCGTATCAGATATATAGAATTAATGATATAGCATAACACTTGCTTCATTGCCGTTATATCTTTATTTTAATATTATATTATATATCTATATATATTAAAAAATCAAATATTTTTTATTTACACCCATTTGATGTACGTCGCCATGTATGTTCGTCTGTATATTAACAACATCGCGTATGCTGTAAAGAGTAGGTCGACTTCCGATTTCATTTTTGCTTGAGAATGTGGAATGAACAATTGGCGTCAACTGCGAATTTTGAGTCGCCAGTGTATTAAAGTCGACTAAATTGGCGATTTATTATCCAAAATGGTTAAAGATAGAAGTAAAATGTCACTTTCAAAAAGTCGAATAAAAAATTACAAAATGTTAAATTACGAAGTCCTTAACATTGCATATCGTGTACACACGCTAGTGCTAATTCCTATTTGTGCTACTTTTTTTACCGTTAGGACTATCACCTGGACTAATAACTGTTTGGTCCTCTAAAGGAAGAGGGTTTTTACATAATGTTTATTGTTATACCACACATGTACATTTCAATGCAGTTAAAAAAACATGTGAAATATAACTGTTAAGCCAAATAAGCAAACTCTGGAATACATCAGTATATATCCAATATTTTTCATATATATGAGCGAAAAGTATATATAAATGAAAGCATGAAAATATAATGAAGCAATTTTCATTTAGTAATTTGTAGTATCTATCCCGTTTTGAGGATAGGTTAGGGGAAATAACTCAATATATTATAATATTATATTTGCTTAACGCTAAACCATGAAGTTAATAATGTATCCTGTTAGAACATCTACCTTGTTCTGTCATATCAGCAACAACGCCGAGTGTCATACAAAAACTAAATAACGCATTTTGTGCCAGACAATTAAAATAATCTAAACATCTGTCTTGAGACTAATCTAGTCGCGTGCCGATACACAATACACCTCACTGATTGGTCAATCGTATAGGCATGCTTCATTACTGTCACGTGATATTGTTTGTGACACTTGTACTAAGGAATGATATAAAATAATTAAACCTCACAATTTCATCATTAGAAACTAAAAAACTTCACGTGAATATATCTACCTGATTTATATTTAACATGGATTCTAAATCTTTCAGTAGTTTTAGAAAGGGAAGAAAATTGTTAGCTGAAAAGAAAAGACGAAATCGAATAAATGAATGTTTAAACCAGATTAAAAGTTTGCTAACTGAAGATCAAAATGTAAAGACAGATCTTGGTGAAAATAAAATGGAGAAAGTTGAAATTTTAGAATCGTTGCATTTATCACCTATCAAATTAATGAGTTTCAGTTTATTTCTGGGTGACACACTGAACACATCACCTTTAAATACATGATGATTCACAGAATTTTTAGAAAGTTTGTCTATGGTTTCTTTGATAGCAGCCTTCACGTTTTGGGGACTGGATATTCGAGTCACTGATTCCCCAGTCGGTGACTCTGTGTCGTTTCCCGGAGTGGCCTTGGTATGATGGAACGAACGTAAATGATCGTAACTACCACACTCCCAACATTTCCGATGATTTTTAATAATCTTTCTGTCCTGTGGTGGAGGTTGTTTCTTTATAAGTTCAGTTAATGCTGCAACCTCTTTTCGTAAAGTTTCAACTTCTGATATTTGAGTTGCATTAACTTTTGTAGACTTTTCTTTTTGCATTTTTAACTTCCGTTCATTATGTTTTTGAGAAACACATGTCTTGAGTTCTTGAATCAGAAGCTGATCTGGAGTGTCACCTTCTAATAAAGTTTTCATATCTGCAGGAATTTGTTCTGAGGTAAATCCTGTCAAGACGGAACGCTGTAACATAGAATTAACCAATTTTCTATCATAGGCTATTGCACCTGTTTCATTAGATGCAAATATAATCTTTTGTCTCAAGTCTAAGCAACGTAACAAAGATTCCACCGGATCTTCACTCTCCTTCTGAGAGGCTGAACTCAGAATTTGGAAAAGTTCTGTAGCTGACTTTTCTGAATAATGTGAACGCAGTATTCCTCTTAACTCACTTAATGTCAACTTGTCTCTTCCTTCAAGGTAATTACGAAGGGTACAGCCAGCAGGAATAGCCCTTAGAACACCATCAACTATTTCTCGCTCGCTGTATCCCTTATTCACACCCGATTGGATTTGGCGAACAACACTCATAAAGGAAATACCTTTTTTGTCCTGAATTTGTCCTTGTATTTTAAATTCCTTTTTCCAAAGTTCAGAAGATTTAATTAGGCCTACTGAAGAATTTTTAGGTGAAACATCACTATCAGTATAAGTTACTTGAAAGCTACTATCTGATTTTGTTGACACAGGTGTAGATATAGATGCCGCTGTTCTCTTGTCTTCTTCCGTTGACTTAACCTCACTTTGATCAGTTTCATCCAACTTAGTCAATACCGACTTCACGCGTCGCACCATTTCTGCCTGATCATCACCAGCATCTTCGATGACACTAATAATAACTTTGACAGCTGATAGACGAGAAGTCAATTTACTAAGGTCTTCATCTTCTGCAAGTTTTAATTCAGTGATCACTGATCAAGTTGAAATATCAATCCTTGAAGGTGGAATATTTCTTCATCCATGGTTGTGCCCTTGAGTAGTTACCAATCTCAACTTCTGTATCCCGGACAAGCCCCCAATTGTTGACCCCGGTATTGTCAACAAACAAATTTATTTTATGGGATAAGAAGGTTTGGTTGGGCTCAGGTGGTACCTGTGGAAGAGAGAAATAACACAGTTAATTTCAATACAAGATCCTTTTTTTACACAGCATAAAATACGGAATCCATTTGACAATGTTTACATAACAAGATTATTGAATATGGAAGTTGGCAAATTGGCAAATTACAGACACCAGTGTGAATGACATAATACGTGACCATATTTGGACTTGGGCTCATTAATATTCATGAAAAGCAAGAGGATTTGCCGCCAAAATGGCTTATACATATTAATGAGGGAAATAACCTAAACGTATTACAAACATGTTCAATTCCATCAAGACAATACACTGACTAAGTTCTCAAATAATTAACACTGCCAACACTTATTCTTATTATAAACATAAACATGGATGACTAATGCACATTTTGATACATAATTAATATAAATAAAAGTTAAACTTTACCTGTGGAAGAGAGAAATAACACAGTTAATTTCAATACAAGATCCTTTTTTACACAGCATAAAATACGGAATGAATCTCCAAAGCAGAAGATTATTACCTCCCTGTACTTAACCATATGCTTCAGACCACAGCAGTATACAGAAAATTAAGTACCCCCTAACCTGTACCCGGTTACATGTGCAACAAGTATATTAACACACCCTTGTGTTATAAATCAACACAAGTTAGCATTTCAAAACAACACACAAGTGCAGAGTCGGCTTTGCAAATGTAGCAAATTGCAAAAGGCCCTGAAAAAATCAACCTTCGACGATAATTGCGTCACGTGCAAGAACAGTCTAAAGTTGAGGGAGGTAGACAGACCTCACAAATGAAAGTATCATAGCCAAGGTACATCATACAGGTCAAAAGATATAGATCAAGAGAAGTCAATAAAGTCAAAATCGAAAATTGAAAATATGGAAATTTTAAAACCCGTTCCTGTTTTGGAACTATAAAGCTGAAACAACTGATCTGTTAACACAAACTGGCCAAAAGGATGAGGTTATTGTGTGCAAAGTTCCTTTCCGAACAAATGTATTCTATGCGAGTTATGCCCGTTCCCCAAAATGTAAACAATTACTAATTCAACCCGGATGTGCCACGCCCATAGGTGTCATAGGTGAATTCATATTCAAATTGTTTAGTTGTGTTCCAAATTTCAAGGTTCTGCATCAAATATGTTATAAGATATACATATACACCAAGCTCAAAGAGACAGAAATATTGTAAAAAAACACTCAAATTTGAAAAAAATCACGAATTGCAATATACCTTTAAAAAACGAGATTATTTATTTTTTGTGTTCATTCATTTGATACCAAATCATCTAAATCGGATAAGCCTTTATCTCGGAATAGATTTGCACGCATTTCAGGAAAATCAAAATGGCGGCCAAAGTATCACTTCCGGAATGAATTTTATTCTAAAATCGGCTGTAGAATAACGATGGCTACCCATGATTTCATTTTTGTTGACATTTAATGTAACACCGGAAGTTATTCAACCGGAAGTTAAAGTCGATTTCCCGTTTAAACCGGAAATGATTCAAAAAATTTGACCGTACCGTTTTATTAACTTTAGCAATCTATCTTTGGTTAAAAAACTTCAAATTAATCCAACAAAAAATAAAAAAGTTGAATCAAATGCAAAATTTTGGAAAAAAAATGTCTGCGACAAATTTTCGAATTTTGAAATTTTTAAAGTGCTATTCTGTATGATTTTGTCAGTACATTCCAAAAATGCAAACCCAAAGGAAACCGACCCAAAAATACGACTTCTAGAGCCGATTATTTGCAAAAAAGTTCCAAAATTTATGTTTGTCGCCTATATCTAAGGTTCGTGAATGTTGAATGGTTGCTGCAACTACTGTAAACTAAGCTCAGGAAGGTGTGTAAAAATCGAAAAAAAAATTTACATTTCGATAACAAACTGGGACTTTGCGGAATATTACTTTATAAAAGCCATAATAACCAAGAAACAGTGCATGGTGTAGAAGTTACTGTTCATGAAGGGGTGTTCCAGATCACCAGTGTCCATGATAAGCAGCATATTCCTGAGAGAGGCAACCCATTTGAAGAACCACTACAAGAAGGTCAGTTCACGCTGTGGTCTTTAGAAGAAGCCAACCACATCTCACAGCCAAGTACTCCATACAGCAAGGTCAGAAAAATCGTTACTGAGAAATATTTGAAGTCCGCCAGCAAGCAGCAATCCCGTTACAATGAAGCAGTATCTAAGAGTAAGCAGTATGAAGTTGGTGATGTTGGAGTGCCCATTCATGAAGCAGATCGTATGACACAGACAAAGTTTTACCTTGCAAAGTTCGGAATACCAAGAAGAGTGGCATCACAACTTGTTATGAACTTTACTGTAGTTTTGGCATTCTAAAAGACACTTTCAGAGGTGAGAAGCTCACAGAAATTAGCAGCAGCAGTCTCCCAGACCTTGATAAAGCAGATCCAAGTGCATTAAAGCCAGTGACACTCATTCAAGCATCCGGGTTGTATAACAATTGGAAAACACAAACTGTATGTTCCTGCAAAGGCAGTTGTGTAATTAATCGTTGTCGGTGTAAACGTGCATGACATACGTGTCTTACTTCCACTGTTGGTGTGTGTCAAAACAGAGGGTGATGTGAACTATGTGTAATGTAATGTGCTAATATTGCTACTAAATGTAATTTTTTAAAAATATGAACTTACGCGATTTACATTTACATTGTGATGTTATATTGTGCTTATGAGCTATGTGCTTATATATTGTGATGTTAAGTTTTTATTTTATGCCAGAATTTAGTGATATTTATTATGTTTTATATATGAATAAACTGCCTTTTTAAATATAATTTGTTATTCATTTTTCAATATAATACAAAATGAAAATATTACAATATAAGACAAACAACAGTGGATATACCCTATATCACCATTGTCAACCACACAATTCTATTTCACGAGTGCATTGTAACTTGTTTAAAATGGTAATGGATTAATATAAGCTTCGGCTGGTATCTTAAATATATGTACCAGGTATGTATTATTTTCAATTTATGAATAAATACTGTTAAAAAAACATTGTCTACGATCCTTATGATAATATAGCGTCTGTTGTATCTTGTCTCAAATCTTTCAAGAATGGCATTGGACCTGAAAAGACAAGAAAATAAAAAAATGAATATTCCCCTAGTATTTAGACATTAGACATAAAAATTTGTACATGTTTATCATATTTAAGACGCACATTCAAATTAATGTATACGAATGTAGTGCTATTTATAGAAATCCTCATTCTCCCTCCCTCTGGGTGGCTCATTGCTTGCTCGCTAGCCTGAAGGGTTCAATACCGGCATAAGTCGAGTTAATATATTTAAATCTTGAAATAGCCTTCAAATTAATCAGAAGTAAACTAAACTTTCTCAAACCTTTCGATTTAGGTCCAATAACATCCATTTTAAGTTTCATCAAAATCGATTGAAAACTAAGAGAGTAATAGCATATTCAAGATTTTGGGGCAAGGGCAATAACTCTGCTTCTAACGGTCGAAAATAGCTCAAATTCGAACTTGATCTTCGTTTTATGAATATGTATACACATACCGAATTTCATTTGATTCCATCAAAAACTCGTTTACAAGCAAAACGCACGGACCGACGGACGGACAGGGTGCCGACAATATACGTCCATATAGAGAGATGTGGGCGTATAAAAAGTTATAACTTATAGAAGGTTGAATTTCGAGATTAAACATCGAAAGAGATAGCAAATGAACTGATGAAGTGGCCGATGTTGATGTTTTAAATTTAAAGCTAAAACCAAATCAAAAAAACAATAAACCTGAATCAGGATATTAAAAATCCACACCACGTGATAATGACTCGTAGTACATATTTTTGGTCGTGAAGCAATAGCTTTTAAAGCATTTTACTAATTTCACTCTACGAAACCTGGACTATTTGTTATGTAGTGTCAGTAAGTAGCATGCATATATGCACATTTTTAAAAATGAAATTTATTTGTTAGAAATAAAAACAGCTTGTCTGGCAAGGTAACATCTGCCCATTGGCAGCTGGCAGAAATGATGATACAATCTTAAGTGGCTAAAATATCATTTTAAAGATTTTCATAATGCATCTGATGACGACACGTGTATATTGTGTTGAAACGTTATGTGTCCAACCTTATATGTGTTATATATTCCATAATATTGTCCTCCTCGCTTCTATATGTCGTTCAAATCTTATAGTTTCTACATCACCTAGCATCAAACCCTTAGCTTTGACGTCTACAACGCGAAAGTTACTGGATCGATCAACTACAGACTGTGAGGCCAAATGGACTCAACATTCAACACGATAACCAGATAATATCCTTTATAACGACATTTGATTCTACAGCAATCTTAGCAATTTTCTCTTTTACGGTAGACTTGAACCTGATGCCATGGCTATATACAGTATATTACATAACATGCAGTGTATGTTTGTGTGTGGGTAAAAATACTAAAAAATATTTACACCCATCGTTTCAATGTATCTACTTCCGGTTGATTTGGCAGTAAATATATATCGGTCAATACGATTGGTCAGCTATAGTTACCTGTCGAGTAAAAACCAAAGTGAAAGTAAAAGCATGATTAATGACTATTTATTCAATTATTCAGAAAAAAGTAGTTATATTGGTGAATTCCATTCTTTAAAAATATATAAGTAATGAAAATAGCAACACGGTAATTTTACAGCATAATTTTCTTTACAAAATAGATAACATTCTGCCCTGAAACCAGCCAACCGGAAGTAGATAGGCCTACATTGAAACGATGGGTGTAAATATTTTTAGTACAGTGGTGTAACCTATTTTCGTGCATATAAGGATTCAACACCTAATTTCGTCAAAGTTAAATTTTTTTTTCATGTCTTAGATGTTTCCTCAGATATTCTACAAAATAATTAAAATTGGTTTGTTCCGATCCTTCACTTTGACCCATATTTCAAAGCAACCAACTCGGCAACGGCGGCAGAATGCGTCACCTATTTTCGTGTACAACGTTTGATCTATAAATAAGTCGAGAAAAACACGTTGTATGGATACCCGGTGGTATAATTAACTTCTCTTAGTATTTATCTTTAATATCAATTCTGTATAACTAGTGAAAATTCCTTCAAAGGACCACGATTTTGAAAAAAAATAGTGACTGACAAAATAAGATACGTAGCGTGATTTATTGCTAAAAGTCACTGAAACAACATAAGAATATGGCCCACTTTGTGTTCCATAGTAATTTTCTGCTGACACTGAATCCGCTAGTTGATCACGTGACTTTATTCGTTGGACTACATTCTAGCAGACGACACTTGGAATTCCGATTACCGCTTGGAAATTCGGCCGATAAAATATGGTGACGTTTGGTAATATCTGAAATCCGCCATTTTGTATTTATCAAAGTATGCATTAATACATTTTACCTTGCTTGAAACTACTGGATTCATTCTACTAGCTGATATTGTAGAGATAACACATGTTTATCGAAACAAGCAAATGCGGAGGTCACGCGAGGTCGCACATGTAAATTATTAATCCTTTCCGGAAATACACGAAAAATAGGTTAGCACGAAATTAGGTTACTTGACTGTATTTTTATTGAACATAAGTTAGATTAGTAATATCTGTTCTGCATATAGCACAAGAAATGAAGCTAAGAATTGCAGAACTTATTCTTGTGCTTGCTGTAAGCTGTAAGGATTCTTTACACATACCATGTACCGCCATTATATCACATATTTGTAACAACCACTGAACTGACTTGACTTAACCATGTTATGACCTTTGACCTTTAATTTGAATATGGTTGTCTCATCGCTAGCTTTAAGTAGATATGTTTCATGCCTATATTTTGAGTAACTTCAATTTAGACAAGAAAAAATTCTCATTTGTTTTTTGAACAAAGCTGATTTTCTCGTTCAGCTCCAGGTGGAATTTCTTGGGCTTTTAATATGTTGTTTGTGATGACTATCCTAAACCATTTTAAAAATTTCAGCTTTATAACATCTTTTTCCCTTTTTTGCTGTTATTTGTTCAAATTTTCCTGGACTATAGTGTGAGATTTCCCACGGTAAAAATACCATTTGTATATCAAATAAATAAAATAAACTTACTGGTTCCACCTGTCCCCATACTTGACAAACTTGTATTTTTATTAGTAACTTTCTTAGAGGGAATAACTATGTATCTAGAAAATGTACAATTAAATATAAAACAATATAAGGTTTGATTATTTTGCATAGAAAAGAACTATCAAATCTGTATTTTATTTTGAATGGTTTTCTCCAAATAAATAAAGTCTTCTTAGTTTAAACATGAAGAGAAATCCAAGACCTCTAAAATACATAAGCATCAATGGTTCATAATAGAAATCCTATCAACAATGTAGTTTCTATACATGCTAATTTTGTTTTTTGATAAAAACATTCATCATTCATAATGAATCTCATTAATACCGATACATTTCACATCTATGTTATGTTACTCTTAACATTCAAATTACAAAGGACAATAACTCACTTATTGTATAAGGGATCTCATTAATACATAATTTTATCAAAATTTTCCACATCGGATCTTATTGAAGTCAGAATCGGACTATGTCATGGGCACCAGAAAAAAACTGCTGATCGCAAAGTTTGCACAAAAAGCAAATGCATAGAGTAAAAGTGTTACGTCTACGGTGTTGACCAAATTGTGGGAAAAGTCCTGTCGGAAAAGGGCGACAAGACAACATCAGCGGCCAAATAATGTGTAGATTTAAGCAAGTTAAACTGATGTTAAATATAGACAACTTACTTGGTAATGATCTGTATATGATAACTTCTCCATAATTTAATTGATTCAACGCACTTATTGTATTCCTTCTTTAATTCTTCGTCGCCACAATCACATACTGTGGAGTAAATAAAAAAAAAACAATCACAGTCTATGACTGGCAGAGGATGTATATGTTTAAATCCATTTTATAGGAAATTAGAAGTTCGCCCATTATCATATCTGGTCTCGTTTGGACCGAATCCTCTTTGAGATAAGGGGTGGGTAACGTTATGTGGTATACCGGAAGTGTTCCATAACCTGTATATAGTAAAGGTGAATGAATATATAGAGTTTGTCATATTACCTAAGGTTTTGACTTGATAAGGTAGCGATTCTATGTCAAATATAAACTGGCGATGTTTTGGTAAAATATACTTTCTTATCTCCAGCAAATACTTTTGCTTATCTGCAAATAAACATTGTATACAGAATTATATTGAAGGAATCAACTCTTTTTTTTTTGTCTTTTTCGTTGATTAATAAAATATGGTCAAAAGACCACTAAACTTTCTATTTTATTTTTTGGAACTCTCATCTTTCAAAAAACCCATAAGTCCCTGTAGTCCAGTGGCAGAGCACCAAAGTATGTTTCGGAGTACGTGGCACCCTTGTTGAGGAAATTCTTTATGAACCAAATTCAAGATGGCCGCCATCCTCGATATTACGAATACAATTTTGTTTTTGCTTTTTGAGCACCAATAGACATTTTGATATAATATATGTTTTCAGTGTCAGGGAATTCATTTATGATGGTTTTTAATCCCTATGGACAGGTTAATATCGTGAAAATTAAATTAAAATAAAATATTCAATACTCAGTAAGAATCGTCAGAAGTAACTTACAGTGTAATGCATAACATTTATCCAAAAAACGTTTTCACAAATTCTAGTGTTTGTTATTATTGGTGTCCAAAAGAAATGTTAGTGATCAGGGTTGGACTTTCGACCACAAACCGATTTAAACAAGGTTTTAAGAGGTTAAAACTAGTTTTAAACCAATCAAAACTAAAGTATTCCTTGGTCTTGGGTGGTGTACACTATATTTTAACATTGGATTCTATCAAAGTGCTCATAACATTTGTTTTATTTGGTTGTTTGCTTCTCTTAAACTATTAGTAAGTACAATTGTGAAGCAAATTTTAATGAAGTTTTTGTCAAAAGTGACTATGCAATGCTTTTATAAGTTTCACTAGCATACAGGACTTCCCTAAACAGCGCTTCTCTCACACACAGAATATTCTGCCAATTCTAAGTTATACATGCTTTATTCAAAACTATAGATTTCTGTAGATGTGAGAGCACTTGAGCATAAACATCTGTCTAACTCCAACGTGGTTTTCCATGGTTAACTTTACCTATCAACCACAAGAAAGTGTACTAAGAATTGTTTGCCTACTTGGTTTAGATACTTGCTGTAGATGAAAACCTCTCTCAATTTATGCAGAAAATCAATTTTGACTTTTTGCCTACCAGGACTAGTAGTAGGGGGTCTTACTTGATTAATAATAGATTATTGGACTGGTACTAGGAAATGTCGCTGGATTTGTATGGGGAGGTGATGATATTCGTGGTAGATGTTGTAGGACTGGTAGAGGACTGTCTAACTTGAGTACGACTGGTAGTAGGGGATGTTGTTGGACTTGTAAATGGAGATGTTTAGGACTGGTGGTAAGGGAAGTTGTAGAACTGGTAGAAGGCGAGGTTGTTGGACTAGTAGAAGAATATGTAGTAAGACTGGAATTTGAAGATGGTGTTGAACTGGTGGCAAGAGATGTTGGTCTATTAGTAGCGGACGTTGTTGGTCTGTACTAATATTTCTTTTTAGACCAATAATGACCAAAGTTACCAAAACCAGAATTTGTCCAACATTTAATTGGATAAAAATTACAATGTGTACAATTATACGGGATTTCTGACGATTCTTAGTGAGTATTGCATGTTTTATTTAATTTTCGCGATAATAACCTGCCCACAGGCAATAAAAACCATCATAAATGAATTTCTTGACCCTTGAAACGGCATATTTTGACACCAAAATTATGTCTTTTGATGCCCTAGAAGCAATTTACGACAGAAATAGTATTTGGAATATTGAGGATGGCATTATTTTGATCTTAGTCGATACAAAATTTCTATCTGGAGCAGAAATATATAATATACGCCCACTGGCAGCTTGAATTTTGAATAAAAATATTTGGCAGTACAGTAACAATCACCAGTATGAAATATTCAACCTTCTGTCATATACTTCTTTTGAACTTTTTCTGACTATACTGAATAATAAAACTAAGTTTTGTAAAATTTTGGCAAGAATCGTACCTTTTAGTTTTAGTGTTTAAGAGCTAAAATTTAAAAGCGTTTTAAAGAACGATGTCAATAACTCCATTTAAACATTTTTTAATGTTTGTGATTTTCGATAGGATTCATCGATGGCTTAAAGCCAAAAATTGAACGAGTTTCCAAGAACGAGGGTAATAACTCATATTAATATTTTTCGATTCTTCTGATTTTCAATATGTTTCATCCTTGGGTGATAACAAACACTCATCAAGTTTCGTCAAAATCTGTCAAGAATTGTGCCTTCCAGAGATTTAACGAAGTAAAAATTGAACGCGTTTTCAAGTACAAGGGCAATGACTCATATTAAATATTTTTCTTTTGGGTGATACTAGGGTTGGGCCAATCGTAATCGATCACAAAAGCATTGCTTTTCTTAAGGCAAAATGAACCAATCTTTCAGATTTTGGCCAAATACAGACTCACACGAAGTTTCGTCAAAATCCGTCAAGAATTGTGTCTCGTAGAGTGTTTACGAGCAATTATGGACGGACCAACGGACATGGGTGATGGCAATATACGCTCGACATTTCATGTGGGCGTATAAAATCCAATAAAATACACGTGTGTACTCCAAAACATACTTCCATCAAAATCTGGTATTTGGCCACCAGACTTCTGGAAAAGCTTTACAGTGAACATATCAGAATTGTAAGGGATAGACATGACCAAAAACTAATTATTTTGGAAACTGCAAATTCAAAATTGTATGAAAGTCATGGATATAGGTTATATCACTAAAAAAATTATAATTCAATGCAACACTTTCTTGACTGACAAGGATTTTAAATATCACGGATCCAGCTACTACCATGCCATCAACATTAGTGCTTAGATTATGACTACCTGCACTATGTTTAATTCCAAGAACAGCATCCAGTATCTGAAATATTGCACTCTGGGCTCCACTTCCTCCCATAACCTAGAAATAGTTATTCATAATGTTACTACTTAAATGTCTCAATCATAGCCATTGATGACCGATATTGATGTCATGGACTCACATCATTGATATTGACTTATGTCACCCTGACATCTGCACAATATCTGATCGCACAATGACACGCCCTTCGCTGAATGGCCCATACTTTGGTGTTACATAAAGTCTTCGTGAACTAGCTGAAGGAGTGTGCCATGTGATAGAGAGAGTTTTAAAAAATTGGCAAGATTATAATTTCGTATTAAGGTGGGTTTGTAAATACGTAATACGCTAGCATACGCTCAATGTCGGCGTGCGACGTCAGCTCATGGGCTTATATTTTATCAACGTCAGCGAGTACAAACAACTAAATATTTTGGTCTCTTACTAACCTTCAACGGTTTATTATTTTCAATGCCTTCATATATTAGCCCGTCAGGCATAGGACTGGATTCTCCTCCCCATCTTAAATAAATCATTGGCATCATTTGAATGTGTACATGTACACAATATGTATATAGTGTATCGAGTTGCCACCAGATGTTTATTATTACAGGTGCTTCAAACACTTTTTCTTATCATAATAAATATAACTTATGTGATCAGTTCCTTCCATGGAACTGTTAAATGCAATCAAATATTTTCATTAGTTACCTCAATTGAACTAGGGAGAGTGGTCAGTCAGGTCACTTTTTATTTTTGTTTTTGTCGTGTTTGTTGTGAATGTTGAGCAGAAAATACGGATGTGGCGCCAGGCAGGGTATGCAATGATTGATATACTTCTTCATGTGAAAAGTTCTTTAGCTGCTGCTGCTACCAATGTTTCGTCAATATGTTTTTTCGATTTTAATGCCGCTGTCCTGGCAAAATTTTCCTCATTGCACCCTGCATGGCTTTGCCCGTCTTCATTAGCGCACATGGTGCAGAAGAGTAGGACGTAAAACTCTATTCATTTCATTTCATTTCGATTTGCGGATCGGATCGTTAGTACTTGATTTATTTATTTGTATATGTAATGTGACCTAGATTTTCGTACATTTTCTATTTCATGTAATTTTGTTCTTGATTAGAGTAAATCATACAAACCCAGTTAAAAATGGTCGGAGCACATTATAAAACTCAACTGCACTTAACTGTTCTGTAAAAAAGTAGATAACATTTATCTGGTATAACATAACCCTTATCTGGTATAACATAACATTTACCTGGTACATAGCATGACAATAATTTCATCGAACATTAATAATCATATTAAGTCGCAATTCGGTAATTGTAATGATGCTAATAAACCATTCAAAAAATTGATTCTCAAAGTCATTTAAAAAAAAAAATACTTGAACAATGTTCAATAATTGTACAATCTCGTTACTCACAACTCAAAATCATTATTAGAAATATCTTCACCTTCCAAGAGTCCAAGATATCTTCAATATACATAAAAAAAAATTAAGCAGAAATAGTGATTGACACAAAGAGATTAAAAACACATAATATAATACACACCATGTATTCTAGATAAAAGTGATTTTAATTCTAGCATACAATCAGATATAATCTGAAGGTTTTCCACAATTAAACCAATCTCTCTGTTTTCAACATTATGCAATATGTCTAATATTGGCTGAAATAAAAAAAAAAGCTGTGTAAACATAATCATGACCTATCGATAAAACATTCTACTACCGATACCGACGTAATTAGTTAGATTGAGATCTGATATATTTCTTTTGCATACAAAATTGACATTGTCTTATCCGGTAGCTTGATTGACAAGTTAAGTCAAATAGTTGATTCCTATTGACGATTTTAATTCCTCTCCAGATACCTTGATAATGGCTACTGGCCTGAGATTGAATCGTTGCCATTTTCTGGGGCAAAATATCGTATCGTTCAAATTAGATATTTTATTCCGCTTAGTAATGTTTTCCTGTGGATGACAGTGAACAAACCGAGATACTTGTACATGGATAGGAATTATTAATGTGGTTGTCCTTTTCAATGAACGCTGCTGTTGAACAAACACAAAGATTCCGTTACACACGCACCTTTAGGCATTTGATAAAAGCTATTTCTATTCCATTGTTAACACGTACAAACCACTCATAGTGTTCCCCTCCGGGTAATTTACCAATAGTCGTTATGTTGCTATTCAGAAAAAAAACACATTAATTAACAAATAATGTTTATCCCCTACTTAAAAGAAAACAAAACTGAAATACACAACCAATACTGCACCTTTTGGATGTTGCCATTATCACTACTGACTACTAACCAGAAGTTTTCAACATTGAAGAATAGCTGCAACCTCAAAGGAGGCAACAGCAGCTATCCTGGGTATGATGATATCATTTGGGAAACATTCATAATACACAGTCATACAAAGTGTGTGCAAACGAGTTTAAACGGTTTATTTGGCATTCATACAATTTCCTAATCATTGCGAAATAGTGCGAGGAGAACTAAACATAATAGAACCAACTGTTTCCATCTCCACAAATGCCTCAATATTAATGACAATCACTCAAGCTCTGTTTAAAGTTTAAAGCAATTTCAGGAAATTCGCTTTCGCACCCAGAACGACTTTTACAAACGACACAGTCAGCCAAAATACTTGGGTTCCGAGGCAGACTCAAATAAAAATCAGTACTCTAACATGTCAGTTGAAAAACTGTCAAATGACATTTACGCAATCCCTCCCCTCCTGTTACAGAAAAAGAAAACTTACTCTAAACTGAGAGGTCTGGAATAAAAAAAAATATAATATTGTACTCATGGTTACATAATAGTTTATCATTGTCAGGATGAAAATAGTGCTGGCACGACATATCGGTGAATCGAATTATCGTCATACGACATACCACGATACCTGTATCGAATTTTAATAACTTGACATTAACCCCTCATATTAACTACATTACCAAATATCACAGTTATAAAGTTATAAACTAACATATATTGAAACTTTAAGGTTAAGATAGCTTGCCAGGCAAGGTAATATACGCCCATTGGCAGCTTTGATTTTGAATTAAAATATTTAGCAGTACAGTAACAATCACCAGTATGAAATATTCAACCTTCAGTCATACACTTCTTTTGAACTCTTTAGGGCGATACTGAATAATATTGAGTATGAGTTATTGTCCTTGTTCATGAAAACGTGTTCAATTTTTAGCTCGTGAAAACTCTAGAAGGCAAATATTAAATCTTCAGCGCGGGGATGAATAATAAAACCAAGTTTTGTCAAAATCAAACAAGAATCATGCGTTTTAGTGTTTAAGAGCTAAATTTGAAAGCGTTTTAAAGAACAAGGGCAATACCTCGTACTAAATATTTTTCAATTCTTCTGATTTTCAATAGGGTTCATCGTTGGGTGATTACGAACATTCACACCAAGTTTCATCAAAATCCGTCAACAATTGTGCCTTCTAGAGCTAAAAATTGAAAACGTTTTCGATAGCAAGGGCAAAAACTCATACTAATTATTTTTCGATTTTTCTGATTTTCCATAGGATTCATCCTTGGGTGATAACAAACACTCATCCCAAGTCATCGTCAAAATTCGTCAAGAATTGTCCCTTCTAGAGTGTTTACAAGCTAAAAATTGAACGTGTTTTCAAGAACAAGGGCAATAACTCATACTAAATATTTTCGATTCTTCTGATTTTCAATAGGGTTCATCCTTGGGTGATTACGAACACTCATACCAAGTTTTATCAAAATCCGTCAAGAATTGTGTCTTGTAGAGTGTTTACGAACAATTGTGGACGGACGGACCGACCGACGACCGACGAACGGACGGACGGATGGACGGACATGGGTGACGGAAATATACGCCCCCCATTTCATGTGGGCGTATAAAAATGTTAATTCTTGTCCCATAACGCGATAGAAATCGTCTTATGACCCAAGTTTCACATATCGTGACATTATTGGCGATACCCAGAAAACTAATATATACATATACATATATATATCAAAATATTCTCACGTTCTTAATTTTATTTCTGCTAATTTTAGAGATGTATTTATATTTCGTTGTTAACGGTTAACATAATTCATACATACTCTCACGGGAAAATAATGAACAGAAAGATTGGTTCAGTGTCATCCATTCCAGATATTTAAAGTATTATAAACAAACTTTTGTTTCAAATTTCGTATTAAGAAAAAAGATTATGCTTACCTGCTTTGGTCAATTAATTTGTAATTTGCTAAATAAAGTGTTGGATAGGAAATAATGGGATAAATTCCCAACCTTTTAGAAACATTATACCATGGTACAGCTAGACATTTGGGTATTAGCTACAATTGAGACAATTAGATATTATTTACACAAGAAACCAAAACAAAATAATTTTCTATCAATTTCAACAAGGTTTTCTTTTCTAAAGTTCAATACTAATGAATCTGTGTAAAACAGATCATTAGCCGACATGCCACAAGTGCAACTTACTTCAGGTATGACCGCACCTCGGTCCTGCCAAATATATCCAGCTCCAATAAAGGATAGTTGTATATGAGCTAATCTTAATTCTCTGTGGGATGTAAGCCTGTTAGCGTCTAGTTCAGGCATCTGAAATGTATCATAACAGTTATCTTGAAATTTTAATGTATAATGAAATTCAAATTCAAATTCAAACAATTACTGTTGCTTTTTAATAGTTCTTTTCATTTACCAATTGACATAAAGTATGTATTGGTTAAAGCCATCAAGCTATATATGAAATTGTATATTGAGAAAAGTAAATACTCGACAATAATCTACACTCCACATGAGTCCAAGTCTAAAGACTTGTTTTTAAAACAAATAGGTCGATAACTATTGGGTGGATTAAGATTGTCCACGAGGTTATTCATAGTGGAACAAATCAAATGAAACAAATGTGTTTATAATCCCCCCCATTGGAGTGTTAACATATATTTGGTATACTTGTTTGAACCACAGCAGCGTAAAAAGAATCTGGTTTAAGGGATATAACTTACTACAAACTACAATGTAACAAAATGCTCACAGATTAAGATGAAATTCTATAAAACAGAATAATAAGAACATACGTGGCTTCTACTACATTACCTGCAATACCCTTTCTCTCACCAGTCCAGCATCAATTAACTCGGGAAGGGAATTTGATAACTGGTTCCATATATCAAAGTATTCTGGTAACGTTTCCTGAAAAAGAAAACTATAACAAAACAACCCAAGATTGAGAGGGTATCCATGAATTTACTTTTGCGTTCTGCAGTTTGCAATATTGAAAAACTCTGTCTGAATCTAAAGAATTCTATAAGGACCCCCAGATAGTTTGTTCAAAATTGTTTTAGGAAACAAAATTAATCTTCCACCCCTGTGTATGATTTCGATTGGACGCGCTAAGAAAGAAAAAAAAACATCATGAAGTGCATAAATAAACATCAATGGTTACTCACCAAAGGATTTTCTAAGAGAAATCCAGTTTTGAAAGAAATATCGTAATCCTCTAACTTTATATCATTGGCTTTGAGAGAGAGCATTTTTCTTCCTGGTGCTTTCACTCTGTTTCCAGTAAATCTAAAAATTTACAAAGGCATTCACCTCCGTGTGACTTTACGTTTCGATAAATCCGTACCAAAGATAGCTTACGCAGACGATTTCCAACAAATAGTCCCCTCTTAACGGCTCACTGCCTTCTACGAATACACCTTGTCAAGATATCCAAAATTTATACTTAAAGAGGATAATATATATAATGGTCTTAAAGCAGAGTTGTAGGTTATGGTTCATATTTTTGAAATTTGACTTATGTTTTTTCTTTTATGTTCCAAAATGACACACACCAATCATACTTTCTGGAATACAATGAACTATTGTGGTCAGATGTGAAATCGGAACGGTGCGATAGAAGCGATATTAACGTCTTATATACACACTTGAAGATATACACTTCTGAATCCTTGAAATATTATCACATGAACTTTTCAACTTTAAGGTGAAGGGTTTTTTTTTGTTACTTTAAATAGGTTATCTTTCAAGTATAAATGTACTGCTTATGCCTTATCCTTGTTATAAAATTCGTTTTTTATGGCCTTTGTAACAAGATGTATCGAATGGTTTGAACTTTCATACCTTGGTGTCACATCAGTGAGCTTTTAACCATTACAAATTTGTTTATTGTTTTAGAATATTTTACATACACATTTAAAAAACACCTCCATTTAAAGCTGTCAATTGGCAAAATATCAAACCGTTGGAATTTTTTTCAATCTTAATTAGAACTCAAATTACAAAATAATACTTGTGAAATATTTAAGTGATTCTACGGGAGAGTATCTCTTATAAAGCTTAATAATAAGACAATGTAAATTGGAGAATACACGTTCTTTAAACAAAATTTGGAAACCCTTTATTTTAAAGACTGACAGTGGCTCATCTAGGCCTATCTAGGAATTTAACATAATATGCTCTTTTGTATTCTGAGACCAATTTAATGAATCTAATGTAATGAACGTTAATGGAAGATTTTTTACTTCAGTCTGTATACTGTATAAATACCAGTCAGCATGTCGACAAAATTTGACGAGAGAAGTCGTCGACAAATGTCATATATGATTGAATTCCTATCAAGGGTGACAAGGTCTGATTATCTATGACTGTTGTTTTAGTCAATTAAATAATTGAGAGGTTTATCGTTATCGTATAAATTAGTTCTATTATATAATTGATTTATTTTATCAGATACCCGAGAGTTTTAAATTCTTGTGCAAAAATTGTAAGCTTAACAGCACCGGATTTGAAAGCTAACAGACTAGAAGTTTCAAAAGGTTCGGTATCCATCGGATAAGGTCTCGTTGCCAGGCTTGGAGCTGTTGCAACCTTTCTCCTGATGAATAAACTAATCAGAGCTTGTGCCCAAGTGTATGAAGGAGATGGTTAACAAAAATAAGTGGGATCTAATCTGGCTGAGGCTAAGATTTTAACTTGGTGGGTCAACTTGCAGAATGGCCTATAAAATAAAGTAATTAAATGTTATAAACATTTATTATATTGAAAATTAAAAGTACACTAAATCTGAGCCTTCACTATAACAGGGAGTACAATCCCAGAATGGCTATTGACATGGAGATCAAACTAGCATATGACAATAAACAAAGATTTTTTAGATATTTGATGAAATACAACAAGTTATCCTATAAATATCTGACAATGTTATAAACAAAACAGTACCATGGATTTTCTATCAAGGTTAATGCACTATTAATGTGGGCTCAATATTTATAATAGGATATAAACAACATTAATGCAAAATTGTACATCCTTGGAGTAAAATACTTGTTGCACATTGATACAGGAAAGTAGGTCATGACT
The DNA here is from genome assembly GCF_000327385.1 of Lottia gigantea. Classification (NCBI taxonomy): domain Eukaryota; kingdom Metazoa; phylum Mollusca; class Gastropoda; family Lottiidae; genus Lottia; species Lottia gigantea. The sequence goes on from NW_008710508.1 coordinate 208,205, forward strand.
GACAGCTCTGACCTAGTTTACTACAGTCTGAACAATTGCAACATAAAAGTCTAAATATGCTTTTCCATAACAAACATGGGACAATAAGACAAATCTTACACTTAAACAATTATGCTTTACAAGGTATCTGCTAAAGAATAGACAATGACATAATATATGAGAAAAATAAGCACATGTTGATGCAGTGAGCATGGGGGATTCCCCTAAAAACATTTGGTCTATGAAGGAAATGTGGTAGCCGAATGAAAAAGTCAAATGCACATATTTCAGGTAATGACATGCAATATAATCAGAGATAGGATTTGGTCTTATAATGATATAACAATATCTTACCTATAAAATAAAGTAATAAACTGTTATAAACATTTATTATATTGAAAATTAAAAGTACACTAAATATAAGCCTTCACTATAACAGGGAGTACAATCCCAGAATGGTGATGGTGTAAAACTGAGACACAGACTTTAATAAATGTAATAATAAGACATGAAGTTATAGTATGATATACTGATGAATTTTGTAAAACTTGCATATTTTTACTTAACTAGTAGACACCTCAATTTGCGTATATACCTATGATTATATGCAGATAGCTACACACCCAGGAGAAAGATGATTGACGAGGAAAAGAAAACATCGCCTGAGTAGGTTTCCTATTCCGTTGAGATTTTCGAAGGGATTCAGGAGGCAAATTCGAAAACAAATCGTCTGATGTGAGATTATCACTAGGAATATTATCCGAAACATTAATATTATTCTCAGTTTCTAAATTTTCACTGTGAGATATTGATTTATCACATTGAGGAGATTTAACACAAATAACACTTGGATCCTCCGAATTTTGATTATTTTCACTATCACTATCAAGTTTAATATTATCAACAGAATATTCCACAAAGGACACAAATTCAGAAGCATAGGGAGATAACTCAGTATTGGTTACACATTGATCACTAGAAACATCATCGACTATGTTATCAACATGTGTATCAACCACATATGATATTACTATCATAATCACTATCCTCTGCTGTGTTGTCAGAATTATTCACATTGGTTTCACGATTACGATTCTTTTTCCGAGAACGAGTGGTAACTTTATCAATCGGAGAAATTGATATGTTAAAGATAATACTTTAAATTCGATTCTCTCATTGACTTTGAGCCAATGTAGATATATAAGAACTGGTGATATTTGGGTTTGTAGCTTTGTTCTGGATACAATACGAGCACCTCTATTTTGGACTTTTTATACGCCCACATGAAATGGGGGGCGTATATTGTCGTCACCCATGTCCGTCGGTCCGTCCGTCCACAATTGCTCGTAAACACTCTACAGGGCACAATTCTTGACGGATTTTAACGAAACTTAGTATGTGTGTTCGCAATCACCCAAGGATAAACCCTATTGAAAATCAGCGAAATCGAAAAATATTTAGCATGAATTATTGCCCGTGTTAATTTTTAGCTCGTAAACACTCTAGAAGGCACAATTCTTGACAGATTTTGACGAAACTTGGTATGAGTGTTTGTAATCACCCAAGGATAAACCCTATTGAAAATCAGCGAAATCGAAAAATATTTAGTATGAATTATTGCCCTTGTTCTTGCAAACGCGTTCAATTTTTAGCTCGTAAACACTCTAGAAGGCACAATTCTTGACAGATTTTGACGGAACTTGGTATGAGTGTTCATTATCACCCAAGGATAGACCCTATTGAAAATCAGCGAAATCGAAAAATATTAAGTATGAATTATTGCCCTTGTTCTTGAAAACCAAGGATAAACCCTATTGAAAATCAGCGAAATCGAAAAATATTTAGTATGAATTATTGCCCTTGTTCTTGAAAACGCGTTCAATTTTTAGCTCGTAAACACTCTAGGAGGCACAATTCTTGACAGACTCTACAAGTCACAATTTTTTTGTTCATAATCACAATTTACAATAGATGTCATTATTTTCCTGAGAAACTATTTTGGTTAACATATAAGAAAATTTAATTTAATCATTTAACATGTCCCTAACCAGCCACCATACATGTACAGCATCATAAGATACTATAAATAGACCTAATATAATCTGCAAATACACAATTCATGACAGACCCAAGGATAAATCTGATCAAAAATCTTGTAAAACACGTAATTTTTATTCTACAAAGCAGAAGTCTAAAACAAATTTGACAACTTGATGAAATTGATCACAATCAAAACTAAACCTTTTGAAATATAAAATACAAGTTATTGCCGTTATTCTTACAAATGTTTTTGATTTTAACTTGTGATGGCACAGTTTGTGATGGATTTGGGTATAAGTTGAATATTTCCTGGTGTCTATGTTTGCTATTTTCTAACAAAATATTCAATTTCAAACAAAGCTATCAATGGGCGTATATTACCTTGCCTGGCAAGCTATCTTTGGAGTTTGTAGACCTGTTTGTTGGGAATACCAGCAAGGACACTATTACAGTAGTCGGTTCTAGATAGTACAAGGCAACGGACTAAGGTTGAAGCAGCATCTTCAGTAATCAGATGGCGTATGGCACCAATCTTTCTGAGATGAAAATTCGAAGTGTTAAGATAAAATTTACATGGGTTTCCATTGACAGATTGGAATCAAAATACACCAAGATTCTTTAAAGTAGTGGAGAAAGTAATTATTGACTGATCAATTATTAGAGAAGAAATTGCACATTTGGTAAGTTTGCAAGCTGGAGCAATGAGCATTGCCTCTGTTTTGCCAGAGATCAGTTTTAACATATTGTTGGTCATCCATAAAACGATATTAGCAATGCAGGATTCTAAGTTCCTATAAGATGACAGTTCATGATCAGTTTCTGGTTTAAAAAAGTTCATCAGCTGCGAGTCGTCGGCATACAAGTGGTGTTTGATGTTGAGCCTATCAATCAGACTGCCGAGCGGCTTAGTATATAAACAAAACAACATGGGTCCAAGCACCGAACCTTAAGGTACGCCACATGTTAACGTCGCACTAAGAGAAAATGATTTATTAACGATGACACTCTGCGTTCTATCAGTGAGATATGAGTAGCACCATCTCAGAACAGCACCACTAATTCCATAATCAGATTCTAGACGTCCAATGTGTATCCTATGAACCATCGTGTCGAATGCGGCCGACAAATCGAGGACACAAGAGTTGATACATCACCACTATCAACGGATTACAAGTGTCAAGAACATGAATAACAGCCGTCTCGGTACTATGAGATGTCCTATATGCTGACTGAAATCTACGCAGAAGATTATTTCGTTCAAGATGTTCCAAAAGTTGAGACTTTACCACTTTTTCCAGATATTTTGATATAAATGGTAAGTTAGATACGGGTCTATATCAATTGGTAGTCTAGCATGACGACCAAACATTAAGAAATATGGAGAGTATCCAGTAGTTTCGTTGATTGTACAGTTGTAAGCATGTGTTAGGGGCTTGACATATTTACGCCAATCCAGTTTCTGACCATGATGCCTAATATATTTCGATTGTACCTTTCCACAGGATTGCTCTGTGGGTGATAGGGGGTGGTGCGAGACTTTTTTTTTTTTACACAATTCAGAAATCACTTGGAATTAAAATCCTGTCCCTGATCACTATGCAAACGTTCTGGCCAAACATAATGAGATATAAGATTGTTCCACAAGGCAACAGTGCGAGCAGTCTGATTTCTTGTTGGGATGGCCAAGGCATACTTTGTAAAGTGGTCAGTAATAACTAACACATCCTTGATCTCTTTTTTTATCAGGTTCAATTGAAAGAAAGTCCATACAAACTAACTGTAAAGGAAAGGTTGCTTGAATTGATTAAGTTCACATTTTTCACTTAAAGCTTTGCGTCTTTCACATTGTTCACATTTGTTTTTACCAGATGTAGCCATAAAAGGCCAGATAAATCTCTGGCGAGCTAATCGCAAGGTCCCTTGTACTCCAGAATGAGCAACTTCCTCATGAACTCCTGAGAGAGCCTGTTGACGATGACTTAAAGGAATGACAAGTTGTGCCACTCCAATCATTTTTCATCTGTAATATGACGATACAGCACACCATTTGCTAATTTAAGCTTTTTGAATTCACGCAAGTAGATTTTAAGCTCTGATGATGCGTTATGAAAGTTGTCTTCTGAAGATCCAATGATTTCAGCTACTGTCCTAATGTCCTTATCTTTGGATTGACGGTCACGCAATTCAACTTCGCTGACGACAGTCAGTTGAGTAAGTGACTGAGTGGGATTCGAGAGTGTTTCTGGCACAGCATCTTGGGATGAGTTTAGTTTCACAACCCAACTAGTATCATTATCTTCACTAATATTACCAGAGATAACTCTTTTCATTCGGAATGAAACGATTGGTTCTTTGCGAAATTTATAACTGGTCATAATAGCACTGACCACATCATTTGATAATATTATACTATCGTCACTTTGTTTTCTAATCCTTGAAGCGAGCCAAGAAATGTTATCAAGAGTTTGTTCGTATTCACAATCACTTTTAGGTGATTCTTATGGGCGTCTTCATAGTCCATCTGCATCAATATGGTCTGAACCACGGCGATATTTTAAATCAAAGTTATATATTGATAAGGCGGCAAGCCATCTGTAGCCGGTCGCATCTAGTTTTGCAGATGACAGTACATATGTCAAAGGATTATTGTCAGTCACAACAGTAAATTTCGAACTGAACAAATAATCATGATATTTGTCTGTTATGGCCCATTTTTGTGAGCTGGATAGTTTTCTTCACTTTTAGAAAGTCAACGACTCGCGTAAGCTATAATGCGGAGTTTATCACCTTGATGCTGATACAAACAAGCACCAAGACCGAGGTTACTAGCATCGTTATGGAGCAAGAATGGAGCTGAAAGATCGGCAAACCCTAACACTGGTGCAGATGTAAGTCTTTTGATTATATTGTCAAAAGCTGACTGACAAGCAGGGGTCCATAAATGACTGATGTTTGAGCTCATGGTCAACACAGGCTTAGTTGGTTTATCTTTCCTTTTGGCGAGTCTTTACAGGTATATATCCAGCGGTGAGAGAATTAAGGGGTTTGACAATTACTGAATAATTGTTCTCAAAATGTCTGAAATATCGGATGAAACCAAGGAAAGTTTTAAGATCACGCAAAGTGATACGCTTTGATCATGTTGTCAAGGCACCGATTTTATCAGGGTCAGGCTTTATTCCTTCCTCTGAAACAATGAATCCAATGTGTTTACTAGACGACTGGAAAAATTAACACTTCTTTGGATCTAATTTGAGATTGTATGGACGCAGTCTCTCCAGGGTTCTGTATAACCGGTTTCCAGCATCTTTTATAGAAAAACCATGAAATGATATCTTCAAGGTAAACTGGTAGTTCTTCCATATTCATGTCACTAAAACAACGTTCCATTAAGCGTTAAAATGTTAGAGGACTATTAGATAGACCTTGACTCATTCGTACGAAATTAAACAAACCAAACGGACAGACGAATGCAGTGATGTCTTTAGAGTTTTCTGCCATTGGAATTTGGTGAAAGCCCATTTTTAAATCCATTGTCGTAAACCATTTCGACCCATGTAGAGCAGAAACAATGTCACAAATTTTTGGAATAGGATAGGCATCCTTTTAAGTTCTTTCGTTAACTTTCCGGTAATCAACGCATAGTCTGAGTTTACCCGTCTTTTTTCAAACAAGCAATATTGGGCTTCCATAGAAACTTTAGGAAGGCTTAATAATGTTCGCATCCAATAATGATTGAATATGACGTCTAGCGTCTTGTAAGACTTCGTCTAGGTTTTCACGTTGTGTTGTTTCCGATAAAGTAAAGTACTTGTGATACTTAAACTTGTTTATTCCAATCTAATATAGCTGTATGGCGGTTGGCAATATCAGACGTCTACGAGCAGCTCGGTATCCTCGAACGTACTGACTAAAGTCTTCTCGTCACCGTCTAATATAGCCAAACCCATACAAAGAAATACAATACAAAATAATAATAGAATAAAAGAATATGATAAGAAATATTAATATTGTTTACTGTTCCCACAGACCCCAGAACCATAATTAAATATATTTTAATAGGTATTGTAATGGCTATTTGGATTACCCTATTTTCAGTCCCTTGAAGTAGGCTGGACAGGAGTGGTCATTTGGGGACACAATACATGTTTTTAGGTGAGCTTCAGGTCAGCGGTCATCCACCTGTCACCTGATCAAATAATGTTCGGACATCAAAGCACTTGAACTCGAATACAATACCATGGCCAATTAACAGGTGTAAACAGAGTTATGTGAAGGGTCCGTGGAGAACAAATATGTGTCAACTTTGTTTCACACTACAAAACGAATGATAAGAAAATGGCTATTTTCTTACACACGCCCCTTTTTCAAGTGTGAAACAAGGGTAATAATAATAAAACACATAATAGAAAATACACAATAGAGTTCTTCGAAAGCTAATTGTCCTATATACAAAAGTTGACCAGGTCAACTTCTTACACAGTTCTGAACTGTCACTTTAAATGTTACTCAAGTGGTTTTATTCACTAGATTTGCGCTTTGGTCGTTTGGTGTTTGTCTGGTATGAGCATTCTTTGTTACCAGTCCGTCGTTGGAGGCTGATGTCCACCATTTTGGTTTACCATTGTGCATTCGTTGTCGGATCTATGTCCACCATGTCTTGTATATCGTATCATCTTTGTGATCGGATATCCACCATATGTGTGATCGGATATATACTATATATTGGATACCATGCTGTGTCGTTTATCTGGATATATCCACCATGTCATCAGGGTTTAACTGCCTTCAGATAGTTTTACATCTCATGTAGGAATATAATAACGTAGCTGCTGCAAGATTGTGCTGCAATATGACTTATAAACTGGATTAGTGAGAATCAATTGTTGGGTGAGTGTTTTTAATCAATGGATACGATGAATTTAAAGATTGGTCTCCGTTTTCTGAATTGCTCTCTGTTGTTGAGCAAGGTTGAGGAGAGAATGCAATGTATTAGCTCCAGATATATCAGGATATAATCGTTCATCGTCTGGGGCGCTTGGTTGCTTCATCGTTACCATGGGTATTGCTTCTGTACTTTGATCAGTAGGGACCTTATCAGAGCTTTCACCCTTTCTATCAGAGCGTCTCCATGGGGATTTGAATCTTAACATAAGAGGTTTCGTATATAGTTTGAAAACTATATAAAGTATAAGTACACCAACAGCACTAACGACACACAGAGTAACCCATGCCCATAATGGCCATGTTTGTTTCTTAAGGTTTTCGATTGGATGTAAGTCATCTAATTCTGATACTAATTTTCCGATGGGAAAAAATTTTGGTGGTAATTTAGTTAACGTATAATTGCCAAATGGATCAGTAATCGGTTTCCAAATATCGGTAATAGATTCATTAAAATTTGTCAATAAATGTTTGAATGAAGTGCTATCAAAATAAGTACTCTCATTCGTGTTATGAGAGGGCAAAGTAACGTGGTCATTTACCGCTTTACATGTCGGCTTTAGGTGAATAATTTGAATAGGTGGTTTGACAACAATAGAGGAATGCTCGAGGTGGGTATCTTGACAGACAATTGAAAATCGGGTTTGTTTACGTACAATTACAGCCCAATAACCATTAGTGAAATACACAGTAGTTGGTAAAATTTCATTAGGTTTGACCGAAATATCGCATCTACTTGAAGTCTTTACTTCATTCTTAGAAAATAATGCCATGACACATAGTTCACTCAAATTGATTGGAAAGATTGGACTCTTAATTTGACAGAAGTTCATATGAGGATTTGTACATTGTTTAGACTCATCATCTGTTATTAAAGCATATTTTGTACTATCAACACTAACAGCAAGCGTAGTGGTTTCTAATTTGTATCGTGCTACAAATCGGGACGTGCCCTTAGATTTTGATAAAACGTGATTAGTCATCATTGGAACTGGGAGAGAATGTACTTTGTAAATTATATAATGGTCATCATTGTCAAGTAGTGGAATATTCAAAATGATAATAATTTTGTGATCCTCTATGAATGATACGCAAGTGAGGATCTTATAGTAATGCCATAAATTGGTTTTGGGATTTGCCGGTAATTTTACACTAGGTGGTAATTTATCTTGAATTTCTAAAAGTAATTTCCGTAATTTTTCTGGTACGATAACTGATGGACCGAGATGACCAAGTGTAAGCATACTTAAAAGAATCTTGGTATTTTTCGAATATGAAATAGCATCTAAAATCATTAATTTGATATCATCGAGGACTAATTTTGTTCTAAGAAAAAGGTGTACAAAACCTTCTAATTTTAAAATTTGCTTCTTGAATTGAGCAACTATATTTTCGAGTTTTAAATCTAATTTACGTAATCCGTCTGAAAGTGCGTTAATTTGATTGCGATTATTTGAAATTTGTAATCGTGATACATTCAATATTGATAAACTTTCCGAAACGACATGAGAAATTGCTTTTTGATTAGAGGCTAATTTATTTATGTTACCCCTAATTTTATTCAAGTCAGATGAACTGACTGTGCCGAAAAGCCAAGAAAGTGCGTCTCCAACAAAAGGTAGCAAAGCACGTTTATGTCTTTTACTGATTGATAGGTCTTTGTATTCGTGAGTCGTTTTTACTAAACTGTCAATTTCAAACCTCAGTGAAACTATTTCAAGTTTCATTTTTTCAAAGGTGAGTCCATATTCAGTAGAGGAATTGTCCTGGGTATAATAACTAGCCATTATACTGTCTACTGTCCATAACGTACGTCCAATGTCGTTTGATAATTTGTCCAAGAACTCCAAATAAGGTCTTATGTCGTGAACTAAGGTCAACAACCATCTTGATCGACTCGTAGCAATTCTATTTACGGGTCTGAACAAAGTGTTTTTATACGTCAGAATACTGTCAGTCATTGGGAGAATTACAAAGCATCCAATGAGCATTGTAAGAACTTTCTTCATCTTCGACATGAAAAGATATCCGGTCAGATGATTAAGTCCATTTTTATCCACCGCATGTCTCATTTAGCAAGTAATAGACATTGGCGTCATAAAATAACCTACATTATCTGTTATCCGCGAACAACAGGTATAAATATTATTTAAAAGATCCGGTGCATTATCCCTGCAATAAGGATCTAATGTTTCAAGGGAACAACGATGTCTACATTAACGTTAACCGCGTATAGTAAACATATATATCATTAACAAGATCTATGCATTAACCCTGCATTGTTGATCTAATGATTATGTCAGAGCATTTCAGGATAGTTTCTTCAAGAAATCAAGGAGGGCCCTTCCCATCATCCTAAACTATGTCTATTGCATGCTAATTTAAATCTGCATCTGACATGTGCGATGATGAGCTTTCGTGGTCATCGCCTGTTTCATTCATTTCATCTTCCCTTTCTTCCCTTTCTTTTTGTTTCAATCTTTGGGCAAGCTCAAAGAGAGGTATGTCATCCTCCTCAGAGCTCGAATTGTCTCTAGCACGCCTATATTTGTCAACCAATCGTGCTAATGGTTTATCGACTTCAGATGAATCAGAGTCAGAAACGTCTTCGTGTTCGGACTGGTCTGAATCACTTGTGTCAGAGGGTGGTACAACATATTTACTGCTTCGTACCTTTGAGTCGTTAGTAGGAATGTCCCATTGGTCAATGTTTGCTAAGCGTAATTTGTCGGCATGTGTCTTTGTTGTCTGTCCGGTCAAGAATTTTGATAGTCTGTCCTTATGTCTGGGGTCACAGTCTAAGTCTTTAAACAAATCGTCATTGTTATCGTTTTGTCCACTAGTCTTTGTCGACTCTATTGAACAAATCTGTCCATTGTCTATTGTTTGGGCCATTCCTACAATACACCCTCTTTTCAATCTAATAGTCTTATTAGATTCGTTAACAATGGCAACAGGTACTCGTGCATTGACCTCATTGTCATTGTTAACTGGTACAATGGAGTTCACAACCATTAACCCTGGTTGTCCTCCAATAAACCCCTTATCATAACTCTCTATAAGGAGTGTACTAGACGTCGGATTATCACCTTTTATTTTCGCCGTACCTATATTATATGTTTGAGGCTTCACTACCAGTTCTGCCGATAACCTCAGCAATGAACTTACGTGAATGTCCTCCTCGAGGGGAATATAAGTACCCTCGTATCTCAAACTTTTTAAATCGAAATACAGCCTTATTTTTTTTTCTGTTAAGAAGTCCCTACCAAGAATTATATTTCTATTCATAGATGACACAACATAAAATTTATGTAACACCTTTTTACCCCCCAATTTAAAATCAAATGTAGCACTGCCGTCCATGTCAATTTGTTTGTTGTTAACTGAAAATAAAGCTATTTTCTCTTTCTTTAGTTTAGGTTTAAATTTTAAATTTTTATACACTCGACTGTGCATCAATGAAACTTCCGCGCCAGTGTCAACCAAGGATCTAAAAGTTTGTTTTTCTAATTTGATGACACATGAGCTTGGATTACCTGCCAAATTTATTTGAAAAGATTGTATATTTTGTTTTAGTGAATTTTTGTCACTCTTCTTGTCGGCTGTAATACAAGAAGAGTTCTTTAGTTTCCCTGTCTATTATTAAAATTTGGTTTTTTACAATTTCTACTTATGTGGCCAAACGCTCCACAGTTCCAACATTTAACGCTTGGTTTACTATTGTCGACAGCATTGACTTGTCGTGCCCTACAATTTTTACTAACGTGGCCTAATTTTTTACAGTTATAACATCTTTTTTTGGCGGAAGTGATCGACTTCCATGGGTTCTGAATTTGACGTGGAGGCATGTGTTGAGGCATTATTTCCCGTTCTTAGTTGAAATCTTTTCCTCAAGTTCTGCTCAGTCATGGCGGATGTAACCGCTTCCTGGAGAGTTGTCGGGTTCTCTCTCATGATTCTTAACTTTAGATAATTTTCTTTCAGTCCATCAACGAAAAACCCTATAAGTTGTCTCTCCACCTCGACAGTTGATGGTCCCGTATATGCTTCTGTAGCCAAAAGGAGAAGTCTTTCACCGAAACACTGAACATTTTCGTTTTGATTTTGCTTAACCTTTCTTAGGAGCGCCAATGCATGCAAGGGGTCAATAACCTCGCTAAACCTAATTGATAGCTCTTGTTTCAATTGGAGATAATCCGAATTCGGATTCGATTCTATATACCTTTGGATGAAGTTTGACACTATTCCCTTAGAAGTTTGAAATGCTATCAACTTCATCTTTGAAGTGTCGATTTTAGCAAGTACAGCATATTTTTCTATGGACTTAACCCAATCTCTAAACTTGGTTATTGGTTACTCCCTGCGCAGAAATTGTGTCTGTCAGTGTACTCAACTTATTCGATAAAGTCTGAAAGAATTCTTCACCCATTTTGAAGATAATAGAAAATGGTTACTTACTTAATGGTAAAAGGTCCTTCCTGTTGCTGTTTCCTTTCCGATTTACGTTGATTCCCGTTCAGAATCCTGGTCTTAAGGCACCAATTCGGCAAGTGTAAGACTTCGTCTAGGTTTTCACGTTGTGTTGTTTCCGATAAAGTAAAGTACTTGTGATACTTAAACTTGTTTATTCCAATCTAATATAGCTGTATGGCGGTTGGCAATATCAGACGTCTACGAGCAGCTCGGTATCCTCGAACGTACTGACTAAAGTCTTCTCGTCACCGTCTAATATAGCCAAACCCATACAAAGAAATACAATACAAAATAATAATAGAATAAAAGAATATGATAAGAAATATTAATATTGTTTACTGTTCCCACAGACCCCAGAACCATAATTAAATATATTTTAATAGGTATTGTAATGGCTATTTGGATTACCCTATTTTCAGTCCCTTGAAGTAGGCTGGACAGGAGTGGTCATTTGGGGACACAATACATGTTTTTAGGTGAGCTTCAGGTCAGCGGTCATCCACCTGTCACCTGATCAAATAATGTTCGGACATCAAAGCACTTGAACTCGAATACAATACCATGGCCAATTAACAGGTGTAAACAGAGTTATGTGAAGGGTCCGTGGAGAACAAATATGTGTGAACTTTGTTTCACACTACAAAACGAATGATAAGAAAATGGCTATTTTCTTACAGTCTTCAAAATCTCTTGACGGAATCTAATGTTCAATAGCATCTGTTAATTCGAACTCAAAAGTACTGAAAATATCAGAAAATTCATTTAATTTCTTTCCCTGTCCCTTTCCCTGTCTTCTGGTGGAATAGGTGATTCTCCAAAGTCAAATTCTATAAATTATCTAGGTCGAAATTCATTATTAGGTTTGTAATCAGAACTAGAATGTTCTGCAGGCGTACTGAATTGTTGTAGAAAGCTAATAGTGTCTTGTTTTAAATTTTAAATTGTCTCAAAATTAAGTGCACACACCATTGCACGAATTTTACGTGGATTAATGTACATAGGTTTATCAGTTTCGTTTTTAACAACGACCTTGTCGTAAGGAAATGATTCTTGAACAGAAGTTAAGGTGTTTATAATTTTGAGTTCACAAGGTAAATGTTTGTTTCATTTTCTTTACAAGTAAAGAATCACGAGTTGAAGGGACATAACTCTTGTTTGTGCATTTACCCTTCAGTTCTTTAACTGAATTAGGAAATATTTTCACAGTTCTTCCACACATAATTAGTTCGACACTCGTACTGTGAACAACTAATTAGCTCTCTCTCTAGTCTGGATTGGTGAAATTGGATTAGCGGATTACTGTCAAGTATTAATTAAGTATAACTCAATTAACTTTTGACACCTGCCACTAATTTGTGAGTTCGTTCCTTTTTATTCTTTTATCTTTTCTTTGGGCGGCCGACAATTTCTTTGGCGGAAGAAATTCAAGCTGTCCTACAAAGCTTTCACTAGGTTTCGTTTTGTTTCGTTGTTCTCTTTTCATTTTCTTACTATCAATTTTTGCACAGTCTGCAAGGCATCCTTGATAGCTATCTCTTATCTGTCTTATTGTATTGTATTTTATATTTTATATTTGCACTAATCAAACCTTCAATTTCAGCTAAAATGGCCTCCCAACAATCCACCAAGGTTAGCTATGCCGATGTTGCGAGTCGGCCAGCTGCTACCATGCAACCCAGGGTAGCAAGGCCGGAGTTCTCCAACATCGTAATAGTGAAGCCAAGCGGGGGCAAAACTTTCGGCAGCACGAAGTCGAAGGTCATCGGCGACTTCATCCGGAAAGAGTGGAAGTATAGCTCTCTTCCGGAGGTCAAAGTCCTGGCCAACGGCAACGTGCGGCTGAACTTTGAGTTCCTGGCAGATGCGGTTTATGCTACCAACCAAACCGCACTGTGTGGGATGAAGGTGGACTCGGCCATGTCCACCTTCAACAAGACGGAACGGGTCGTCATTTATGGCGTCCCCTCCGAGTACTCAGAGGGTGAATTGCTGGAGGATCTTAAGCTCCACAATCACGCTGTAGAGGGTTTATACCTCTACAAACCTCGGGAGGGCAAGTCCGTTAGGACTGTCCAATTAACATTTGCAAGCGGGAAAGTACCTAATGGTCCTCTTCCCCTTCTTTATTCCAGGTACCAGCTCCACCCTTACATCCCAAAGGTACGAAGATGCCAGAAGTGCCAGAAGTTGGGTCACCTAGAGAAGTTCTGCCGCAGCANAGTTTGCTGCGAAAAGTGTGGAGAGGGGCACAGCACCAAGCTGTGTAAATCCAAGAAGGTACGGTGTGTGAATTGTCGGAGT